>NW_022436946.1:6389406-6418724 GCF_009761245.1 Sapajus apella | reverse complement strand
TCAACTAGGTGATTCTTCCACTCTTTGTGAGGTTGACTGAGGTCACTCAGTGTTATTCAGCTGACAAATAGCTTATTTTGGAGGGTCCAAGATAGCCTCTCTAATATGTCTGGTGTCCTGGTATGGATGGCTCAGAGGCTGGGCTCGACTCTGGCGGTCCACCAAACTACCTGTACGTGGCCTCTTCAACATGGTAGCCCCAAAATCATCAGTCTTCTTACATGGTGGCTGCCTTCTCCCAGAGCAAATGTCCCTAGAGAACCAGGTAAAAGCTATATGACCTTTCCTGATCTGGCTTTGGAAGGTATCCAGTCTCACTTCACTATATTCTATTAGTTACAGGCAAGTCATAAGACCAGCTCAAGCTCAAAGGAAAAGGGGAATTAGCTCCACTTCTTGACAGGGGACTGGACAAATTTGGAAAATACAATTTTCCACACCCACCATTCCCAGCTATCTTATTAATCAAATGCAAAACTTCGGAATGACAGGTAGGGCCAGATAAATGAGTAAAGATCACTGCAGGGGCCAAGTACATAAGCAGTGAGAGTCTAAATGACTAACCAATCTTATGTGCAAACTAAATTGTCCATACCCTAGAAAGAGTTCTTTTTAATTCCTGTACTTTTGTTGGAAGGTAAAGCTCATTCACCTCTAGTTGTAATAGAGAGGAGGTTTTTTTTAACATTTTATGTTGAAACAAAACATAAGGAAAGGTACATGGCCAGGTTTTCTGCCACAGGCTTTGTTTCTGTTTATGAGTGCTTTGAAAGCACATGACTTTGACATCTCCCTTGCAGATCTGAGCCCCAGAGCATCTTTCCTCACAGATGGGCCTCATTTTGTTCTTCTGACAGTATCTCTCACGTTTCTCCTGAGACTTTTTAAAGTCTAAAGGACAGCATTTTTAGAAGTGGATTTGTGTGTGTGTGTGTGTGTGTGTGTGTGTGTGTGTGTGTGTGTGTGTTTCTCTGGAAGAAAATTAAGAGTTGGAATTTCTTTTAGAAAGAAAAAATATTGCCCAGGTGTGGTGGCTCATGCCTGTAATCCCAGCACTTTGGGAGGCCAGGGCAGGCAGATTTCTTGAGCTCAGGAGTTTGAGACCAGCTTGAGCAATGTGGTGAAACCCCATCTCTACTAAAAATACAAAAAATTAGTCAGCTGTGATGGCGTGTGCCTTGTAATCCCAGCTACTTGGGAGGCTGAGATGAGAGGATGCTTGAGCCCAGGAGGCAGAGGCTGCAGTGAGCCGTGGCATTGCACTCCAGCCTGAGCAACAGAGCCAGACCTTGTCTCAAAGTAAATAAACTAATTAATTAAGTAGTACACGTTTTTAAAGACAAAAATTGAAAAAGGCAATGATTTAAGATGTTTATGTATAGTATATTGTATATACACAAGTGATGAATATTCATTAGGCCACATCTGAATATTCAAAATGCAAAAATAAGAAAATAACCACTTTAATGCACAGTACTTTTAAGAATTTCTAAAAATACCATTTCCTACCTAACACTGAAAAAAACTGTTTCCTCTAGTTGTTAAAAGATCAATATGATGAAATATTACTTATTACCCAGAGATCCTAAGATTATCAATGATCTTAGTGTATATTTTATTTTAGAATGAAAATGACACATGCTAATCACCATTATTAGCAAGCATTTCTGGGTTTTGTTACTTTTTACATTAAAACATTTTAATATATATATTTAGATCAGATTCAAAATAATGTATTCAGTAAGCTAATTCATACAGAAATTGTAATTTAACTATTGTGTTTAAAAATGAACTTTATTTTTAATTTTTGAGCTCTATATCCCATTTTAGAAAACTATTCAAAGTAAATATTTCCATCTCTGTTTTATAAAATAGACAAAGAGGCCAGGTGCAGTGGCTCATGCTTGTAATCCAAGGCACTTTGGGAGGCCGAGGTGGGTGGATCACATGCGGTCAGGAGTTCAAGACCAGCCTGGCCAACATGGTGAAAACCCATCTCTACTAAAAATACAAAAATTAGCTGGCATGATGGCGCATGCCTGTAGTACCAAATACTCGGGAGGCTGAAGCAGGAGAATCACTTGAACCCAGGAGGCAAAGGTTGCAGTTAGCCGAGATCACACCACTGCACTCCATTCTGGGCGACAGAGTGAGACTCTATCTCAGAAACAAAACAAAACAAAAAATAAGCTTCCTGTCAGCTTAAAGGAACCATCTTGTCTTTCTCTTATCTTAGTGCCATTTTCTTAGCTCCATTAAGCTACCACCTTGCATTTTAAAGGGCAGTAGCCAATCAGTGATTAATTAATCAATGCTTCTCCTTTCTATGAAGGAGGAAGGCCCTTGCTGGGTGTGGTGGGGAATCTTTGAAATTGGTAGTTTGGTTAAATGGCTCGTGTTGGAAAAGAAAAGTGATGGGAGAAATTCCTTATTAATTGTGAACTTGATTCTTTATTCACCTTTAAAATAAAATTTTCAGGTCGGGGTACAATGACTCACACTTGTAATGTCAACACTTTGGGAGACCACGGTGGGAAGGTCACTTGAGGCCAGGAGTTAAAGACCAGCCTGAGTAACATAGCAAGACCCTCTCTCTGCAAAAACTAAAACAATTAGCTGGGTGTGGTGGCACACCCCTGTATTCCTAGCTAACTCAGGAGGCTGAGGCAGGAGGATCCCTTGAGTCCAGGAGTTCAAGACTGCAGTGAGCTATGGTTGTGCCACTGCACTGCAGCCTAGGCAACAGAATGAGATCCTGTCTCTAAAACAAAAATAAATAAAATAAAATTTTCAGTTTTAGAATGTATGTACTTAGAGCACTAGAAACAGATACATGCACAGTACAATAGAGATGTCCTGGTTTCCTGCACTGAAGTAGATAAATGAGCTAGTCCCTCAGTGTCAGTCAGGTGAGGTCAGAGAAGGCCATTGAATTGGCCTGAAGACCTAGGCTTGCCTGCCAGTCACCATCTCCCTAGAGTAGAGCTTGGAAGATCCTTGGCAGAGAGAGTCAGGCCTTAGAGCTGTGCACTTCCAGGATGGATTCTTGACTTGGCCACTTGGTAGTTCTTTGACCTTGGCCAAGTCATTTAATCTAGGTTTACTTACTAGTAAAATAAAGCCAATTAGATCTATCTTGAGAATTAGGTAGAATATCTCTAGAGTTCCTGCTCATCAATAAACGATAGCTCTTACCAATGTGATACTCATGGTGAGGGATGAGAAGCCAAGCTTTGCTCCCCAGTGGTGACATTTTCACTGTTGATTCCTCATTTTACGATCTAGTCTAAAATTGTCCAGTGAAAGAGAATGTAGAACTTTTTCAGATGAGATGTGCTTTTGTCCAACAGGCCGCTTAGTAATCACTTATTAAAACCCTTATAATATGTTAAGTATCGTCCTAGATACTGGGATATAAAGTTGAAAAACACATACTGTCTCTCCAGGAACACACTGTCTAAATAGGTCCTGGGAAAGCCTGAGATTTTTGTTCTCCCTGAGCTATTCTTTGCCCTTTTCATTGTTGCCCTAGCAGCAGAAGGGAGTGCACTTGCCGCCCTGTGGCATTGAGCTTGATGAGTAGTCCAGAAATCCTCCCCCCATCTCATCATAATTTTATCCAAGAAATAAACAAAGGATATAAAAATGGCAACTCTAGTTAATTCTGGCCTCACAGCAGAATTAACAGGAGGCAGCAGGGTCTGCATTTTCAACAAATCACCTATTGCTTCTTCCCAGCATAACCCCTGAGCTGACTGGGACTGATGAAACAGACCTGTTGCCACTCACCACTGGCCAATTTTAAACTTTGTTTCAGATATTTTTGTTTCCTTTTTCCTCTCTATGATTCTCATGATGCCAAAATTACTATATATTTGGTCTCAGTTGCTATCTCATAGTTTTGTTGTTATTGTTGTTTCTACTCTAGAAATACCTAGTTTTGGTTCGATGACTTCCCATTGGTGGTACAACCCAACACCTTTGGGGCTCTAATCCCTCATAACCTCAGGCCAGCTCTTTCTATCGCAAGTCTTTCAACAAAATCAGTCCCAGGCTGGGCATGGTGGCTCATGGCTGTAATCCCAGCACTTTGGGAAGGCTGAGGCAGGAAGATTGCATGAACCCAGGAGTTCAAGATCTGCCTGGGCAACACAGCAAAACCTCATCTCTAAAATTTTTGTTTTCAGTTAGCTGGGTGTCATGGCCACACACGTGTGGTTCCAGCTACTCAGGAGGCTGAGGTGGGAGGGTGTCTTAAGCCCTGAAATTTGAGGCTGCAGTGAGCTGTGATCACACCACCTGCACTCTAGCCTGGGTGACAGAACAAGACCCTGTCTCAAAAAAAAAATACAAACACACACACAAATCAGTCCTATTTACAAAGATGTGAAGAATTATTAGGCCTAAAACCTGGTCTCCTTCGCAAAGAAGAAAGTTAAGTTTATTACACATGTATTTGTCTGAAGTGTCTGAATTATTTTTTTCCTCTTTTAAACCCTCTCAGGAAATCTTTCTCTTTATTCCAAGAGGAAGTAGCTCTTGTAATAAAACTGTGATCAATCTTCAGTGAATTTTTAAAACAAGCATTCTATTTCTTTAATTGTAGTCACATCTTTCTGATATTTTTTTCAAACAACTAGTCCTTATAATTTCACAGCACATTCATTGCCACATCATTCACATAACTGACTCATCATTTCTAATTGTAAGCCAGCACACACAACATGCAGATCTGAAGCAATTATCCTGATGACAGGGTCCCAGAAGCTCATTTTGATGGAAAGCCTGTAGGATGTGAGGTTAAAAAGGCTCGTGTAGGAGCCCCATGTTTGTCCCTTAACCCTCTTCCTGTTTAGAGAAAGAACGTGCAGCTCGCTGCCAGTGCTCATTTAATTTTACATAAACATGATTTCTGAGGCTGAAGCAAATCTGACTGATTTTCAATGTGGAAAATAAAAGAGAGGCCAATTGCGATGGTTCGCGCCTGTAATCCCAGTAATTTGGGAGGCCAAAGGGGGTGGATTGCTTGAGCCTAGGAGTTTGAGACCAGCCTGGCCAACATGGCAAAATCCATCTCTATAAAAGGTACAAAAAATTAGCCAGGCATGGTGGCACACACCTGTAGTCCCAGCCACTCGGGAGGCTGAGGTGGGAGGATTGTTTGAACACAGGAGGCAGAGGTTGCAGTGAGCTGAGATCACACCACTGCACTCCAACCTGAATGACAGGGTGAGACCCTGTCTCGAAATAAATAAATAAATAAAAATAAAATAAAATATAAACACTGTTCTTGGAGTTGTATCTAAATAGAACTAACAACAGAATCATCTATTTCGGAAAAATTTGATTCATCAAACAATTTTTTGGCCAACAGCCATTTGAGAATGATGTTAACATCACACATAGAGATGCTGTGTTTTCTAGGATTTGACATTTTCAGCAATCAAGAAATACTATATTTTGTAAATGGAAATACCACTACTAAAACCATAATGCTCTAAATAGAATAATGTCTGTCTCTCCAAAGTCGATCTACTAGAGCGTTGTGAAAATGAAAGCAAGATATTTCATGGCAAACTTATCTTTAGGTAAAGAACTGCCGGCATAAGTGCTGCCAGGCAAGTATTCTTGGGGCAAACAGGAAAAGGGTTAATGTGATCTCTCCCTAGCAAGTCGTGTGACCTCTCTAGGCCACCATTGTATCATCTGCAAGGTTAAAGCCTTGGAATAGTTTTTGGGCTATCAGCTGCTTTTTAACAAGCCACCCCAGAACTTAGTGGCTTTTAAAACAACTATTTATTTTGCTCTCAATTCTGTGAGTTAGAAATTTGAGAAGGGCTCAGCCCAGCAGTTTGTTTCAGATCCCTGTGGCATCAGGTGAAATGCTGGGTTAGAGAATTCACTTCCAAGATAACTTCACTAACCGTCGGTGCCTTTGGCTCCTTGGCCCCTCTCTCTACCTACCCAGCACCTTATCCTCCAGGGCCTTTGCCTGTACCTTGGGTTTCTCACAGCATGGTTTTCTGAGAGTACTCACTTTTTTTTTTTACGTGGCAGCTGGCTTTCAAGTAACAAGAAGCAGAATATGTCAGGCCAGTGAAGGGCTACATCAGACTGGCACATATCATCTCTACTGTATTCATTTGTTGAAAGTGGTTACCAGACACACCCAGAGTCAACGTTGGAGAGATGGACCTCACCTCTTGATGGGGGAATAGCAAAGTCACACTGCCAATGAGCATGTAGGATGTGCCTGTAAATAGTCTCTCTCTATACATAGGTATATGGTCATCCGTGAATTATAAATGTTATTAATATAAAGGATGTATAGCACACAATTTACAATTGTAATGTTTTGTAAATTCCATATCTCAATAGACTCTCACAGAAGGCTTTCATTGATTTTTGACATACTCTTAGATCAGTAGCCAACCTACTATTGCAAATAAGGACTTCATCTTATTCATGGTTAAGTCAACTTCCCTGGCATTATCTTCTTTCATTCCAGTAGACTCTTCATAAATAACAATTAAAGAATTGTTAATCCCTATCACAGACTAATTTGTTTTTCAAGAGGCTCGTAATAATGACATTTTATTGACTCTACAGTGTACAAAGCACTTTCAAATATACTCTTGGTTAATTCTCATGATATTGTGAAGAATTTCCTCCTGGTTTTCCAGATAAGAAAATTGAGGTCTGGAGTGATTCAGTAAGGGTCACGCAGCTAATGAGGGCAGAGCCAAGACTAGAATCCCTGTCTTCTGATTCCAAGTGTACCGCTTTCACTTCCTCTGCTGAAACCTTACATTTGGAGAAGAAATTTAAAATGAACATCAAGACAGGATTCTCTGCCACTGTTCAATTTAAAATATGTCCTTTCAAGAAAGAGTGTTTTATAGATGTTAATTGGTGAGTGGTATAGAATATCCTCACTATTTCTCCTTCTTCATCTGTGTAATATTTCTAGGCATCAGTTTTTGCAGTAAGCAAAAGTGTTCTCACTGTTGATCAGACTGGTGAGACAAACTGGGCAGGCGTGTCACAGAGGACTCAGGCCCACACATATTTCTGTTTCTTCGTTTCCAAGTCAGTAGCAAGAATCATTGTCACCGTTCCTAGTCACAGGTTCCCCGTAGAAACTACAGGGCCTGAGGAATATATGTGGGGAGAAAAGACAATCTGTGACACAGGACTTAAATATCGCATTGGAAGGAGTGTTGAGGGAAAGGCTTGTGTATTGCAGAAAGATAGCTATGAGAGAGAGAGCCACAAAGAGGGCCCAGGGGTTTCTTCTGCCTGATCCCTTTTCTAAAATTTATTATTTTCCAACCACAAAGGAGACTTTTTATCTCCCAGTGAAGTCGTTCCCTATGACTTATCATTCTTTGTTTTGGCTGAAGAGTCCGTTTTGCCTAGAGGTTACAGGGGTGTTTTTATTAGCACCTTTTTAAAAACATGAGTAAAATATTCTTTGTAGAAAAGTTAGGAAATAAAAATAAGGAAAATTGTAAAACCACAAACCATCTATAATCCTGCCACTATTTAACAGATAACTAATGTTAACATTTTGGTCTGAATGATGTAAGCCATCTCCTCAAATACCAAAAATTACATGACACAGATTATGTGTTATTTAAATAGCAATGCATTATATTTGGTATTTTCTTTGAGTAGCTTTAAGTGCTGTGCTATTGTAAGTTCTATGTCTATAAACCTTTAGTATTGAAGAATATATATGTGATTGCTCTCTCAGTAGCTGTCTGGCAGCTAGTAAGAGCCATGCTGTTGTGGGCAATATTCAATGCAGAACTTTCCGTAGGAAAATGATATTGCTTCTCAGAAAATGTCATGACCTGCACTTTCCTTGTGGTCATCGTGGGTGGGGGATGTCCCGTGTGACTCATAGACCAGGCTCAAAGGTGAGTTTAGCAAAGGCCCCCCGCAATCCCCCTTGCCAAGAGCACTTGAAGAAAGTCTGTCATGGTTGTAGTTTGGCTATAGTATGGTATTACATTTATTATACCCTAAAAGAATGTCTAAGCTGGGTATGGTGGCTCATGCCTGTCATCTCAGCACTTTGAGAGACTGAGATGAGGGGATCACTCGAGCCTAGAAGTTCGAGACCAACCTGGGCAACATGTTGAAACCCTGTCTCTGCAAAATAAATTTTTTAATTAGCTTATCATAGTGGCACACACCTGTAATCCTAGTTACTTGGAATGCTGAGGTGAGAGGATCACTTGAGCCAGGAGTTTGAGGCTGCAATGAGCTGTGATTGTACCACTCGACTCCAGCTTGGGAGACAGAGCATGACCCTATCTCTTAAAAAAGAAAAAAAAAAAAAAAAGATCTTTTTCATTGATGCTGTGTATACTGGGGCAATGTATGACCTAAATAATAATTGTGTTTATCTATTTTTTTTTCCTTTTTAGGCAGCAATAAGGAAAGAACTAAATGAATTTAAAAGCACAGAAATGGAAGTTCATGAAGAGAGTCGACAGTTTACAAGGTAGGTGACAAAATGCAGTTTAGAAATTGAAAATGCTTAAGATGTGATTCCTTGTTAAGTTGGTTTAAAAAAAAAGAAATTGCTTACACTGGTAAATTTTATGATAGGTATATTTTATCACATTTAAAAAATGTTTTTAAACAGTTTAGCTTAAAACCATGTTATGAACATTTCCGCCTCTCACATTCATTCTTGTTTGCTTTTAAGAACCTAATAGTCAATGTGACAGTTTTAAAGATATGACTAGATAAGATCATAAATTTCTAGAATTTCATAATAAACTCAGCTCTCTCCTTCAAGAACACTAAAACTAATCGTGCTGAATAAGAATTTCTAAAATTAAATCTTTTCTTTCAAAGAAGTCTGAATCATTCCAAAGGGCTACGTTTTGGTTCCTTTCTTAGTTTTTTTTTTTTTTTTTTTCTGAGCCTGAAGACAACATCATTTATTCTGCTCTTGAACAGACTTAGTTGAAGTTGTATGCCCAGAATAGATGTTGGCAAGAGTCCGTGTGGGCACATACATAACGCTTTGGTTTCACAATAGACTTAACAGGATTGAAGCTGACTTTTCAGAAGATTTAACTTTAGAATGGGAATCCTGATTTTACTGGTGCCGCAGGAGATTGCCATCATCTTATCATTTTTCCCCGAGTCCCCTTCGGTTTCTTTAACAGGTTACCAAACCCAGCAGGGACCTGAGTGATAATATAATCTGACCCCCTCACTTCACAGGTGTTCTGTTTATTTCTGTCTTTAGGATGAATGTACTTTGCTCTGCATAACAGGTGTGTTTCTAAAATTTTGCAACCAAATCATATCTTTAAAAATTGAATCAATTAAAAAGTACCAGGATAGATGATCGATTACATGAAGAAGATCATGATTGTCTTTGTGGAAAACAAATACTGATCCCCTAAGCTACAGCCATACCTCCTGGTGCCACTGTTCCTGCAGTCCCAGTGATGATGGTACTGTGTGCCGGGAGCATGTCAAAATATAAAGGAAGTTGCTGTATAACCTCCAGTTTTAACAGCAGACTTCCCTGAAATTGATGGAGAGGAGCGAGGTTTGTTATAGACTTGCTCCACAGCCTTTCTTCCTGTGTTAATGTCTTGTGTGCCAGAGAAACTCCTTTCTTTTCGGGTTATGTTCGGCCTTCTGTATCCATGGGTTCCCCATCTGTGTAGTCAACTGACCACAATCCAAAATTTAAAAAAAATTTTTTTTGAGACAGAGTCTGGAGTACAGTGGCATGATCTCAGCTTACTGCAACCTCCACCTCTCAGGTTCAAGCAATTCTCCTGCCTCAGCCTCCCAAGTAGCTTGGATTACAGGCATGTGACACCATGCCTGGCTAATTTTTGTATATTTAGCGGAGACAGGGTTTCACCGTGTTGGTCCAGCTGGTCTCGAACTCCTAGCCTCAAGTGATCTGCCTGCCTTGGCCTCCCAAAATGCTGGGGTTACAGGCTGAGCCACCACACCCGGCCCAGAATATATGTTAAAACAAATACAAAATAACAACACAGGAATAAAAGTAGCACAGATCATAAAACAATACTGTAAAATAGCTATTTACACAGCATTTACCTTGTATTAGGTAGTATAAGTAATCCAAAGATGATTTAAAGTATACGAGAGGATGGGTGTAGGTTGTGTCTAAATTCTACACCATTTTATATCAGGGACTTGAGAATCCATGGATTTGATTATCTGAAGGGGTCCTGGAATGAATTCCCTGCAGACACCAAGGGCTAAATGTACTTTTTTTTCTTTATCTTCTCCTATATGGTTTGTTTGTATATACATGTAGAGCTTTCCAATATCCCGAATGGATTTGTGTCTGTTTGAGGGCTTTATTCTATCATAATCTACTCTGGAACCAACAACATGTCCTTATCAAGCCAGACACTTTTTTGCCACCCTCTTTTCTCCCTTCCACTTCCAGGGTCAGGAAACATGTATGCTGAAGTGTGACACCTGTAGTTGCTCTTCTGTAGTAAAGCTGATTATTAAAAGGTGACTGAATATGTTTGGTGACATCATGCTGGCTGGGGCCCCCGGGCAACTGGGAAGGTGGAGTGCTTGGTGCAGATGAGTTCTGACCCCTCAGCTGCAGTGACTGCACTCAGCCCACGCATTGTCATTCAGGATAGTTCTACTTCTGCATGGTTTTCTTAGAATTTGGAGCATCTGATTGCCTTATCTTCATTTGATAGCATGATATAAAGAATAAATTACAGTCAAAAATAATCAAAATTCAAAAGTACATTTTTACGGAGGTTCTCATTTTATGAAAAATAAATATTGATACTAAGAGAGGTTCTTTCTCTTCTATTGTACTCTATATGAAGAAGTACAATAAAATTAGGGTACAGGAAGAAGTAAGGGTCATTTTGTTTGTGTGCCTGTGTGTGTGTGTGTGTGTGTGTGTGTGTGTGTGTGTGTGTGTGTTTAGTAGAGATAAGGTCTTGCTTTGTTGCTCAGGCTGGTCTTGAACTCCAGAGCTCAAGCGATTCTCTCATCTCAGTCTCCCATAGCGTTGTGATTGCAGGCATGAGCCACTACACCTGGCCTCTGGCCTCTTTTTTATGTATGTATTTGTATGTATACAAATAATATATTCTAATTAAGCATTCAAGCAATACAACATTCTATTAAGTATCAATGAAAATCCCTTTCACTCCTTCCCCAACCTCAGTTCTATTCTCACGGGTATCCACCAGTAAAAGCTTGATGTAGATCCTTTTAGATGTTTTTCCCTGTATTTACAAACATGTGTGTGTATATATATATTATATGTGTGTGTACATGTGTGCATCTATATGCACCCTTTCTCACACACGAAAACAGCATCTAAGAAATCTTTCTATAATAGTATATATCTCATTCAACTGGATGCAGTGTCCCAGGCCTGTAATCCCAGCACTTGGAGAGGCCAAGGTGGGCAGATCACTTGAGCTCAGGAGTTCGAGACCAGCCTTGACAACATAGCAAACCCTGTCTGTCTTTACTAAAAATACAAAAATTAGTTGGGCATAGTGGCTCATACCTGTAGTCCCAGCTACTTGTGGAGGCTAAGGTAATCAATGAAATGTACCCCATTTCATTGATTTCTATTAGGTTGGGCATCTTAACATATCTTTATTGACCATTTCTTTTTTATTATTTGACTTGACTATCCAAAACTTCTGACCAGCTGACGCAGGAGGATTACTTTAGCCCAAGAGTTCTGTCCCAGCCTGGGCAACATAGTGAGACCCCCATCTCTAGAAAAAAGTTTAAAAATTAGCTGAGCATGGTAGTGCATGCCTGTAATCTCAGCTACTTCGGTGGCTGAGGTGAGCCAATCACCTGAGCCCAAGAAATTGAGGCTGCAGGGAGGCATGGCTACATCACTACACTCCAGCCTGGGTAACAAAGTAGGACCCTGTCTCTTAAGAAAAAAAAAAAGTTTGTGATCAATTTTTTTGGGTCGTTGTTTGTCTTTTATATGGATTGGTAAAATCTCCTTAGATATCATGGATATCAGCCCTTTATTGCATACGTTGCCATATTTTTCTCCCATCTTTTAACTTTTAAACTTTCTAATGGTATTTTGCTTAAATTATTGTATATTCAAATATATCCGTATTGTTATATTTTACTTCATTATTTTGTGTCTTATGGATGGAGGAGGCCAAGAGGATAAAACTATTATTTTTACCTGTTATTTATACTTTGGAGGGGTGCATTTATTTGTGTGTATGATTAAGAAAAGTAAACTAACTTTACATTTTTCTAAATTAGTAGTTTGTTATCTCAGTGCCGTTTATTTCCCTGTGGATGTGAAATTCTCTTTTAATATACACATCGGTCAGTTTCTGGATTGCTTATCATGTTCTAATGAGCTGTTTGTCTATCCCTGTCTATATCCTACTATTTAATTAGGATATATTTATAGTATATTTGTATATTTGATGGGGCATTTTTTTCACTCTCAAAATTCTCTTGGCTATTTTTTTATATTTACTCATCTAGAGAAATTTAGAATATGCTTCTTGGATTTCATAAAAATGACCTACTGATATCTTTATTGCTTATGTAAATAAAAACAGATGCAAATAAATAAGCTTTTGGGGAGAGTAACAGCTGATATCAAGGGTAAACTTTAAAAGTTTTCCAAAACATAAAATGATTAACACTCTTTAATACCTTTCCAGATAAGGAAAAATTAAATATTCATATCACTAAAATAAATATGCCTTGCTTAAGTATTTTAAACCTTGGCAGTAGAGCAAATGTTACTGCTATTTTTCCATTAATTTATGACATCATTAGAGATATATTCCAGTAGGGAAATATTTTGGCTCTGAGACATAAAAATAATGCTTATGATTTTCAAGCTGCTTTCAGTAATTCTTCTACAAGGAAGAGTTTGGTAATCACTACAGTTTTTAACCGAAATAATACAAAAACATGATCATGTTTTACATTTAGCAAGTTGCTCATTAAAAAGATGGTGGTGCTTTTAGCAGTAACCTCTCTTGGAGAAAATAAACACCTTGCGAGTCATTATCTAGCCCTTTAAATGCAACCTACATACACAGCAGCTCTCCTTTCCTCTTATTAGCATGAGACATTGTCTCCTTATACCAAGTAAGGCTTCCCTTCAAAACCTCAATCTGTGAACTTCCTGCAGATTTGGGGTGGTTAATAAATGGACTGACTCCTCTTCTCGGACACCTCTTCATCTAGAGGCCATCTCCCACACAGTAATGCACCAGTGAACAATGGAAGGACCATTTCTGTATATAGCTTCCTTTACTTCTCTATCTCCGGAAAGAGACACAGCTCGTGGCCAAGGGAAGGCATGGGAGGGAGACTTTTCACAGCTCACCCTTTGAACCTCTTGAATTTTCGAAACATTATGAATGTATTACCTAGTCAAAAACAAACATTTAAAAGAAAAAATAAAGGCTCCATTCTCTAAGTCCTTTTTTCTGTCATCGAGGATTCCATCGTGGTGGCTTTTCTTGACTAATGGTTCATTGTGACACTTCCACGTCTTGTGCACTGCGGAAGTACCTCTGTTACTTCCGTCATGGAATACATTCTGTGACATGTTTTGTCTGTAGTGATGAAGAATGGTGTTGCTCTACTCTTTCATCTAATTTCCCCAGTTTCTCCCAGTATCTTCCAGATGGTGCTCTGGAATTGGAGTGGATTCTAGGGCCATACAATGGTGGGGACAAATGGTCCCCACAAGCAGTTGTCCTGTGGCCCAATAGGTACCAAGCCCTAAGCTCAGTTGCTTAGACCTTGCTGCTTGTATGGCCACATTCTGTATTTTCTACCCCCAGGCAGTGCCCATTCAGCCCACTGTTCAAAACCCAGAAGTCCATTTGAGGGTGATATATTGTTAGATAGGATCATTGCGTTCTCGAAGGAGACCAACATGGCACCCAAAGGCCACTTCCTTTTCCTTAGTAAATTGAATTTCTACAATATAAAATAAATCTCTAAATTATAAAGACAAATTGCATGAGAGGTCAAATTTTACTTAAGTTCTAAATTGTAAAGTAGTTATAGCTAAGCAGTAAGATTTTGAGTAATTTTAATTTTCCTCTGGATATTCTCTGTTTTCCAAAGGGGGGAAGTGTTAATATGTATCAGATTTGTTATCAAGAGATAATATCACTTTTTAAAAATAAACTTTTAATTTTGTAAATGATGACATTTTTAGAATATACAAAGTAGTTGCATATTTGTATCAGCTTGTAAATTATTTACTTCTTATAGTAAGGAGTCTTATGGAACTCATAGAATCATTGAATTGAGGCTCTTAGCGTTAAAATGAGCCTCTCGAGATCATTGGCATAATGTCAAATGGGAAAGTCAGGATTTTGACTAACTGTAGCAGCAGTATATTTTATTTAAAATTCAGATGCCTGGAAATAAAGATTAGGAAATAACTTCAAAAATTCGTAATGATTTATTATAGAGTGGGGTTATAGTAATTTTTTTAAAATTTTCTCTACTTTTCAAGTTTTCTTAATGTTAAGAAGTTTTTCTTAATGTTGAGAAGTTTTCTTATGTTGATATTGAGATATATATATATATATATATATATTCCCATAGAATTGACCCTTGAACAACGTGGGAGTTAGGGGCACTGATCCCCGCTCACGGTCAGAAATCCACATATAACTTTTGACTTTCCCAAAACTTAATTACCAAAACCTACTATGACTGGAATCCTTACTGGTAACATAGTGAATCAATACATATTTTGTATGCTATATGTATCTTGTACTATGTTCTTACAGTAAAGTAAGCTACAGGAAAGAAAGTATTACTTTAAAAATCATAAGGAGGCCAGGCACAGTGGCTCACACCTGTAATCCCGGTGCTTTGGAAGGCCATGGCCAGAGGATCACATGAGGTCAGGAGTTTGAGACCAGCTTGGCCAATATGGTGAAACCTCATCTCTACTTAAAATACAAAAATTAGCTGGGTGTGATGGTGCACATCTGTAATCCTACCTACTTGGAGGCTGAGGCACGAGAACCACTTGAACCCAGGAGACAGAGGTTGAAGTAAGCTGAGATTGTGCCACTGCACTCCAGCCTGGGTGACAGAGTGAGAATCTGTCTCAAAAGATAATCATCATCATCATAAATCATAGAGAAGAGAAAACATATGTACTATTCATTAAGTGGAATTGGATCATCATGAAGGTCTTCATCCTCATCGTCTTCATGTTGAGTAGGCTGAGGGGGAGAAGGAGGGGTTGGTCTTGCTGGTTCATGGGTGGCAGAGGTGGAAGAACATCCATGTGTAAGTCGACTCATGCAGTTCAATCCCATGTTATTCAACAGTCAACTGTGTATATGTACACATATACATATACATATTCTTAAAGCAATTATCTCATTCTGTACTTTCTTGAGGTATTAGTATCCTATGTGGATTTACAGTTAAAGTAAACCAGCTTTTTAGCTTCTAGATATGTTTATCAAAATATGACATCACAGGAAATATACTTAAAACTGCAATAAAAATTAAAAAGAATCCTCCACTGAGGAACGGAAAGGCTGCTTTTGTAGTAGCACTGTCTCTCATGGGTATTCCATTTACTTGCTACCTGGGCAGAAACTAAAAAGAGTTGCAGAATGCTGCTTTAACTACTACTGGAGTTGAAAGCAAGGTTCAGTATTGGGAATGTTAAGAGCCCAGCCACTGTGTGGTCTAGCCTCTCCGGTAGAACAAGGAGCTGTAATTTAAGAGAACCTCTTCATTTGTCTAACATACTTGTATGTATGGGAGGATTCCTTGAGCCCCAGAGGTGGCAGCAAGCTATCATCCAGCCACTGCACTCCAGCCTGAGCGAAAAAGCCAGACCCTGTCTCTTTAAAAAAATTAAAATAAATAAGCATATGTGGCATGATAATGAAACTCTTTTACAGAAAAGGGGAATGAATTATTTAGGAGTTTTATTTCTATCCAGTAGGGAAGTACAGGAAAGTAATATTTTACCTTTGTGAGTAATTATATATTTTATGTTATATGAATAAATTTATAGAAAGGGCTGGGTGCAGTGACTCATGCCTGTAATCCCAGCACTTTGGGAGACCAAGGTGGGTGGATCACCTGAAGTCAGGGGTTCGAGACCAGACGGGCCAACATGGTAAACCCTGTCTCTACTAAAAATACAAAAATTAGTCGGGTGTGGTGGTGCATGCCTGTAATCCCAGCTACTTGGAAGGCTGAGGCAGGAGAATTGCTTGAACCCAGGAGGTGGAGGCTGCAGTGAACTGAGATTGCACCACTGCATCCAGCCTGGGCAAAAGACCAAGACTGTCCCCCCCCCAAAATATGAATTTACAGGAAGATGAATAATTTTTTAAATTAAATTATAAAGGAACCGACTTTATCAAAATAGCTGTGTTTACCTAAATTCCATAACTTAAAAATAGCTTTTCTCCCATTCCCTCCCTCTTAACCAGTATGAAAATAAGAAAAAATGTATTGCAGTTTTAAAAGAAAGAAGAAAATCTGTATGACTTTAGATTGGAGTTGCAGAAAAGTTCTGTAAAGAGGGTGGACAAAAAGCTTCAGTATCCTTAGGGCACAGTAAATCTATTTATTGCTCCACCAACTTAAATCCTAAAGCTAAAACTGTCATTCTGTCACCTAGACAAACTTCTCAAGAGGGAAGGCTGAACTTCTCTTACTTTAAAATGAATGCAAACTATTGAGAAATAACAACCTGAAGTGTATTTTGCATTTTCAGTACCTCTAACCACAGTGTTTTGGAGCCGAATTTGAAGATAAGGTGGCTAATTTAAACAGGATATAAATGTCCTTTTCAGATTGGATACAGCAGGAAAATATATGGGTTTTTTTTTTTTTCCTTTTGGTTGTTACTTTTTACCAAATCTGGGCAGTCTATCCTAAAGAGAGGTCATAGTTCTGACCTCTGGCTTTGTCAGCACATTACTGCATTTACGGTATTGATTGGTCACCTTTTTTTTTTTTTTTGAAACAGAGTCTCGCTCTGTCACCAGGCGCCAGGATGGAGTGCAGTGGCGCGACCTGGGCTCACTGCAACCTCCGCCTCCTGGGTTCAGGCAATTCTTCTGCCTCAGCCTCCCAAGTAGCTGGGATTACCGGCAAGCACCACCGCGCCCAGCTAATTTTTTTGTATTTTTAGTAGAGATGGAGTTTCACCATGTTGGCCAGGATGGTCTCGATCTCTTGACCTCGTGATCCGCCCACCTCGGCCTCCCAAAGTGCTGGGATTACAGGTGTGAGCCACCGTACCCGGCCTGATTGGTCACCTTCTTTTCCTAGTGTGTGCTGGTGGCCGGTGACCTTCCAACACAATCCAGACTGTGGAAGTCACTGTATACTGGGATCCATAAGCAAATGGTGTGTGCAGGAAAAAAAGAAAGAATCTTACACTGTCTTCATTTTTGAAAATTAAATGTGGAATACTTTCCAGGATAATATGGCGTTTTCAAAGATTATCTCTTCCGGCCGGGTGCGGTGGCTCACACCTGTAATCCCAGCACTTTGGAAGGCAAGGCGGGAAGATCGCTTGAGGCCAGGAGTTCAAGACCAGCCTGACCAACATGGCACAAGCTCATCTCTACAAAAAATACAAAGATTAGCCAGGCGTGGTGGCAGGTGCCTGTAATCCCAGCTACTCGGGAGGCTGAGGCAGGATGATCGCTTGAATCCAGGAGGCAGAGGTTGTAGTGAGCCTGAGATCATATCACTGCACTCTTGACTATGTGACAGAGTGAGACTGTGTCCCCACAACCCCCCCAAAAAAAGAAGAACTGCCATTTTGGGGTCTGGAGGACAGTGGCTTCCTTCTCACCATTCCACTAGGCAGTGCCCCAGTGGATACCCTGTGCAGAAGCTCCCACCCCACATTTTTCCTCCGCACTACCCTAGTAGAGGTTCTCTGTGGGGGCTGTGCCCTTGCAGCAGGCTTCTGCCTGGACACCCAAGCTTTTTCATATATCCCCTGAAATCTGGGTGGAGTCTCCCAGGCTCCCATCACTTTTGCATTCTGTGCATCTGCAGGCTTAACATGTGGCTGCTAAGGCTTTCAGCGTGCACCCCCTGAAGCAGAAGCCTGAGCTGTATCTGGGCCCTTTGAGCAAAGGCTGGAGCCAACGTGGTGGAATGCAGGGAACAGTGTCCTGAGGCTGCCCAGGGGCTCTTGACCTGGCCCTCGAAACAGTGACTGAAAGGGTGATGTTGCCTCTGTGTGTCAAATGTGGGCATGGTGGTCCTCACATCTGCCCAAGGTTGCAGTCAGTGATAGATTAAGAACTGAACTCAAAGTGGACACATTCCTGCTTTAGTTATAAATTGTCTGCCACTTTTGTAAAGCTTGGTATATGTTATTTTTCTTTTGACTTTTGGAAAGTCAAAAATACGGAAGTAATATAAATCCCTTGTATCCATCTAGCAGCTCCTCAGTTATCAATTCATGGCCCATCTCATTTCACCTGCTCTTATTTTTTAGTTTTTCATTTTGTAATGCTTGTGTTCAACACAGCAACATTTATTAAGTACTGCATGTACCAGATACTGTATTCAATGGGTACATAAAAATGGATAAGAACATTTCTTTCCTCAGCTTCTCATGATCCAATAGCAAAGGCACACATATACAAAGATTATATAATGTGAGCAATAACTGGCATAAGCCAAAGGCTATGGGAACAGAAAAGAGAGCTATTAGCACTTCCCTGAGCAGTGGAGGGAAGGGAGTTTGGAGAACTCACAAAGTAAGATTGCATAAAGCGCAGTTGGGAAGAGAGATAAAGGTAGAAGAAAGCGTAGGCCAGCCCTGGTGGCTCAGACCTGTAATCCCAGCACTCTGGGAGGCTGAGGACAGATTGCTTGAGGGCAGGAGTTTGAGAGCAGCCTGGGCAACATAGCAAAAACCTATTTCTACTAAAAATACAAATATTATCTGGGCATGGTGGCTTGTGCCTGTAGCTTCAGCTACTTTGGAGACTGAGGTGGGAGAATCACCTGAGCCCAGGAGGTTGAAGGTGCAGTGAGCTGAGATCACACCACTGCACTCCAGCCTGGGCAACGGGAGTGAAACCCTGTTCCCCCCGGGCCCCCCTCCCCGCCACAAAAAAATAGAGGAAAGAGCATTAGCGCAGAAGTATTCTGAGGGCAAGTAATTGGAAGTGAGAGTATTTGGAAGCAGTGGTGGAGATATCGCTAGAAACATGGGTTGGTCCACTTTCTGAAAAGCCTCACTCGCCACAGGAAATTTAAATTTTGTTTTGTTGGTTTCTTATTTTAATTTTTTTTAAGGGACAGGGTCTTGCTATGTGCCCAGGCTTGTCTTGAACTCCTGGACTCAAGGCTATCCTCCCACCTCAGCCTCCCAAGTAGCTGGGATTATAGGCGTATGCCACCACACCCAGCTTAACTTTTATTTTGTAGGGAATGGGGAACAATACAATGCTTTAAAGAAAGAACTTGGCCGGGCACAGTGGCTCATACCTGTAATCACAGAATTTTGGAAGGCAAAGGTGGGCAGATCGCTTGAGGCCAGGAATTCAAGATCAGCCTAAGTAACATAGCAAGACTCCATCTCTAATTAAAAATAAAAATAAAAGATTTTTAAAACCCCAAGAACTGGAATGAATGGTTTGAGTATTTTATAAGGGTAGTGCTAGCAACAGTGAAGAGCATAGATTTGATGGAGAGAGCTTGTGACAGGGGAACCCATTAGGAGACCGGCTGACCAGAGCAGATGAGCATTCGACTGTAGAAGATAGGGTGAAAGGCTAGGTGGAGCTGCATAAATGTGGACTCGCAGAAGTAGGCTGAAGAGTTTGATCAATTAAGGCTTTATGGAGAAGATAACTTTTGACCTTGATCTTGAAAATGAAAACATAGATAGGAAATGAAGGGAAGGAAGTTCAGTATTAGTGAACAGTATGTCCAAAAGCATTGGGCTACAAAAATGCGAGGAATGTTCAGGAACTCACATGGAGGGAAAGGAAGCCAGCTGGCTGGCTAACAAGCATAACGTGAAATTAGTGCCAGCAAAAGATGGCACTTTAATGATTCCAGGACAGGCAGTTGAGGCAGGACTTGGTGACTAATAGCAAATGCTGGGCGAGGGAGAGAAATGAATTGCTAATCTGAGGTTTCTAGACAAAATATGTATATATATTTATATATGCATATATATGTATATATATGTTCCACCCCTGTGGAACATCAGGGTGGAAACGCCCTGTGGGCTTTGGAAATTCAAGCGTAGAAAGTAGATTTGGAATCATCAGCAGGAGATGATGAGAGCCTGAAGCTAATGAAAAAGTGCCTGTTTGTTGTTCTGCCTTTTTTTTTTTTAGAGACAGAGTTTCACCATGGCCAGGATGGTCTTGATCTCCTGACCTCGTGATCTGCCTGCCTCGGCCTCCCAAAGTGCTGGGATTACAGGCGTGAGCCACCGTGCCCAGCCTGTGCTGCTTTTATAATACAGACCGGGTGTACCTAAATCTGTTTGTGAAACATCTCACTCTGCTTGATAAAGGTTAGAGCATGACGCTCAAGAATAGTGGTGTTTTCTGTCTTAGTTGCTGTGTAACGTGAATCCTATAACCGGCATCTTTTATTTAAGCATTGTCTCTGCTTTCCTCAATAATATTTATAGCAGTATTTTGTTATGACAGCAGTCTGTAAACAGTCATTCAGTTGGGGGCTATCTAGGGTTGCTTTTCATTGTAAACATGACCGCACCTTATTCAGCTCACTGAGTGCAGAATGTGATCCTAGGCCACAGACTCACAGTTTCTATTTCTCACTCCAGGTTTCATCGTCCGTAACAAAGTGTGAGACTGTTTGGAAACAGAGACTGATCATCTTTGGGGGAAGCCTTGCTTCCTGAAAACCTGATATTGCACTGGGATTTGAATGTGTGTGTTTCCGTTTAACTTGTGGTGGAGGAAGTGTGTGACTCAGCTTGGTTGGGAAGTGCTCCTCACCTGTGCAGCCCAGATGGCTCCAACAAGCCAAGGGAAGGATGCAGGGACCCTTGCTGCCCAGAATGCACAGCGATGGTAAGAGACATCGTGGCCATTCTTCATCAGAAGCTTTAATCGAAGAAGATGAGCAGGAGACAATCGCTGGCTCCCTGTTACCAGAAAGCCAAATTTTATAATGTAGGTGAAAGAAAAATACAGAGTAAAATTGCTGGGCAGTGAAAATCAGAAAGAAAGAGAAATATTTCATTATGTTAATGAAGAAAAGAGAAAACTGAAGCATAAATGTATTTTTGAAGTAGTTATTCGGTAACTGAGAACTTATTAAGGGATTTAGGGATCTAACCTCCGGATGTAGATTCCTCAAAGACTTGATCCGAGAATATTCTTGTTTCACCATTATGTTGGTACAGTATAGTACCATTATTTTATGTTGTGCCAGTGAATCCAATTGCCAGAAATAAGTCTGAATGTTTTCATGCATCTTTTTCTTAAACGCAAGAGCTTCTACTGACTTTTAACAAGCATGCTTACCCAAATTTTGTTGCATGCTTTGAAGTAGCATTAGCTATACACACTTGACATTTTAAAATATTCCTTTCCTAGTGTACCAGCCTTCACAGGATAAGAGGACTGGGAATAAAGTCAGATGTCATATGACCCTAGAAAACTGTAGCAAGCTTCAAAAATAAATATTTTGATCTTTCCTTATCTCGATTAGATCCAAAGTCAAAGCAACCATACTTCACCTAACAAAGATAGTGTTGACAATCATGACACCTGTTTTAAAAACCTGACTCCAAAATGAAAACTTAAGCAAGATACAAACGTGCTGCCTGCAGTAGTCCTGCATGGGAATAAGGACCAGTTATTTTTTAGTGCCACATTTTTTAAAAGTTGGTTTGCTGCTATTAAAAGAAAACAAAGCACAAAGATCAAAAAAATACCCAAAGACTTAACAGAACACGGAAAGTTCCCACTACGTTGTGTGTGAGGAAATCTTCATCTTATATTTTAGAAATCTGCAGATTGCATCCACAAATACAGTATAGTATCTACTGTCAATGCAAAAGAATCAGTGAGATTAAAGTAGTGGAAGGTCCCCTGTGAGCCTACAGTCTGTACTGTTTACATTAAGAAACACTCTATTGTTGTGTAGCTATTTTCCATGGAGTCACAGGCACAGTATGACTTCTGCTTCCAAATACATGTGACCATTATGAACATATGTAAATACCACCTTGCATTTAATTGTTCTGTCACAATTGTTTTGTGCCCCTTTAATTAAAAACACATGAAATGAATAACAAAACAAGACCCAAATAGAGTTTATTTTATTCTCAGTGTTTGGACTACAGTTTTCTGAGATGTTGCTGGTTCATAATATGGAAGCCTTCTATTTTCTATTTCAACCCAAAAGTAAGCATTTAACCTGGTGAATAAATTTAGATCCTGCCATTCACTGGTATTTTGAAGAACCTCTTGAAATTGGATTATTTTATTTAAAAATAAAAAATGTTAATACCGGTTGGCCTATTATAAAAAGCCAGGACCTTGTTAGAGCTAAGAAAAGTAACCAGCATTACTGCACCTCTTGTTAGACTCTGTGCATTAATAAAATGCAACTAGATTCTGTTGACATTTCACTAATAGGATAAGACATATTTTTGCTTTGACAAAATTTTTCTGCATGCCCAGGTTCTGTCTCTGCCTGAAGTTTTGTCTGTTGTATAGTGTTTCAATCCAGCCCTAAAAATTAACTTGTGATTTTTTTTTCCCCTAAAGTCATGCTTTTTCTTAATTATATTTTATTTTATTATTTTAGTGTCTTGGGAAAAATACCAAGAGATATAACATCTCTTCTAATTGTCTATGCCTAATCATCTTTAAACACTTTTTAAATTTTTAACCACAAGGCAGCTCTATAATGGTAAATATTAGACATCACCATTTTATCACTCAAAGTACATGTCACTGAAAGTTTCTCTTTGATTGATAAAAGGAACAGTTTTTTCCCACTTTTGGTGCCTATGATGCAGTTTTTTATTGCCTACCATGAGATATACTCAGTATGAAAAATGAAAATCTGGTATTTCAAAATTGTTTTCCTTGTATAATAGGTCAGATTTATTAAATACTCATACTTTTTCTTTATACTAATTGATACATTTAGAAAAAATTTCTCCATTTGAGAGAAGTTTAAAAGTTAAAAAAAAAATAGCCACTGCTCGTCTACTATTTAAGTAATTGGAACCACCAATTATTTTCTTAGAATGATTGCTTGGGTAAAAAGCTGTAGAAAGAATTAAAGGATTATGAGCTAAGCTGTATTTTGCAGAATATGGCTTTATTTTAGCAGAGCAGAGACGAGGCATATCCCCACCAGCCGTCCAGCCGGAGGTCTCCTACCCGGCCGGCCTAAAGGGATGCAGAGTCCTGGCCCACCCTCCGTGCATATGCTCCTCTGCCCACCACCTGCGTTTCAGCAATCCAGCCAGGAAGTGTATGTTGATTAGGAAAAATAAATGTGTGTGGGAATTGGATTTCTTTTGTGGTAACACAATTCCAGGTTTTCGTCTATTAAAAGTGTGACATTAGGCTGACATCGAGGAATTAATTGGGTTTTCCTGAGTTCCCAAGATATGATTAAGGAAGAAAACAAATCCATCTCCAAGAAAATCCCAGGCAGGAAAGAACCAGACAGATGTAAAAATTGAAGTGACCATTTTAGTTTCTTGGTTTTTTTTCTAATGGAGAATAAAAACATTAACATTAAGGTATTAAGAAGGTGCTCAGCAGGCTTGATCAGCATCTTCACACTCATTACCAATCAGTCTGACAAAATAGTTCTCTGGTGGTCAGCATTCACTTAACGCAGCTTGCCTGATAATTTGCTGTGTATGTGAAGTGTCTTGCATTTTTACATGTTAGCTATAATTCCTGAAATTGCTTAACTGAAAGCTATAATAGAGAACCATTCTGGCATTTGAACTGCTATTTTACATTTAGGAAAAAGCAAACACATCTGTTTCTCTGCTTTATCCAGAAAAACCGACTTTCTGGTTTCAGCTTCATATTGTTTAGTAGCATAATGAGAGTAGTCTCTTATCTTTCTCGAATATTAGTAAATATATTGTTAGCAGGAAGTTCTGAAATTGAAGGGAAAATATATATAAGGAAATAAAGGAATTGAATATACCCTTCAAAAATCACCAAATACTGAAAATAAGAGATGAGTCCTTAAAACCTGAGTCAAAAAAGATCCGGTTTTATACCCTGCAATTAATTCAGGGCTGCATTGGCATTAAAAAAAATTAAATAAATATATATGTATCATATATATAGTAGCTTACACTTAAAAGAGAAAATATTGCATTAACACTGCATATTCTGATATGTACCACATTAACACATAACAGGCATTTTATTTATACTTCATAGAGTCAGACACAACTTTCAAAAATCATACTGTATTTGCAATAGAAAAGGGTATTCTTGTCTACCACAAAGTAGTATGTCCACACTTAATAGTGAAAATTTCCTTCCTTTCCTGCTCAAAAATTTCTTCAGTCTGTTATTATTTTTGAGTGGTCCTTGCTGCAAATTTTAAACAGAGCAAGAAATCTTCCTCAGAGTAGGTGGCATGGAATTAAACTACTAGAATATATGTGAATTCATGTCATTTACCCCTGAGTATGGTAGAACTGTTAAAGCATTCCTAAATTCCAACTATATGAAGCCTATCATTACTGGGGAAAGTATATTCCTTGGGATAAGAATTAATTTCTTCACACCATTAGAGTATGTTATGAGTAGTAAGGAACTACTTAGATGCGATTTATTTATAGAATTGTCCCTTGGCCTCTTGAAATGGCTAGATCTTTCACTGCTGACTAGTTTATCTACTTGCTGGTAGGATAGACTACATTGCTTTACTGGACAAAGCAGAATGAACTTAAAGAACTAAAATATGTTCTACATTGGCCAGGAGCGGTGGCTCACACCTGTAATCCCAGCACTTTGGGAGGCCGAGGTGAATGGATCACTTGAGGTCAGGAGTTCGAGACCAGCCTGGCCAACATGGTGAAACCCCATCTCTACTAAAAATAACCAAAACAAAAATTAGCCAGGCATGGTGGCTTGTGCCTGTAATCCCAGCTACTCGAGAGGCTGAGGCAGGAGGCTTAAACCCAGGGGGCAGAGGTTGCAGTGAGCCGAGAATGTGCCACTGCACTCCAGCCAGGGCGACAGAGGAAGACTCCATCTCAAAAAAATAATAATAAAAATAAATAAAATAAAATATGTCCTAGAAGGAAAAGCAATGACAGAGTAATCACCAAATTAATAGGAACCTCTTTCTAGAGAAAGTACATCCCCAGTTAGTTCAAACCCAGGTTTCAAAGAAGCAGCATTGGGCTCTGTTGTAAAGGCAGGCAGGCACCAACAGCTGGTGGGGAGAGAAGTGGAGCACCCTCAAATCATTCCCATTTTCACTTCCAATTTACTTTTTGTAATCATTAAGCTTAAGCTATGTATGGAAATGCAAAGCACTATTAGCGTTTGTAGAAAGCAGCTGAAAGCTTACCCACCAATGCTTTTTTGAAGACAGTGTCATCCCAAATTTAAAAATCCCATTGTATATGTTGTACAATTTCTGGCAAAGAAATGGAGGATCCTGTGTCAGCTATTCCCATGTAAAGCCAACCATATAAGGTTGGGTCATGTTTTAGCTATGCTAGGATTTACTGCACACATGAAAAAATGTCATTTAGCTTGTCGAATTGCCAGCACAGCTGCACATACGAGCGAAGCACTGTTGGTCATTGTTTCTCAGTGGGGGTGCTCTTGGCAGTTGGGGCTGGGCAGGTCTTTGCTGTACAGAATCATCCCAAGCATTGCCAGATGTTTAATATCCCAGGCCCCTGCTGACTAAATGTCAGTAGTGTTCCCAGTCATTGTAAACACCAAGAATAAAAAGCCTTCCCCGTGTTCAAATGCTCTCCCTGGGAGGCTGGTATCACCTTCCCTGAATGCCACTGTCTACTGCAATTTGAGAATACGTGGAGAAAAAGTGCCTGTCCCCAAACATTGTCTCTGCTGCCTTGCATTTCTTTGGGTCCTGAATGGTTTTTCTCCCTTCATTTATTGAGCCTTTGTTTCAGTGCAGCTTTAATTTGCCAGCTCTTCAAGGAGGAGGTTACTGGGCAGCCTTGGCCATTCCATGGGCATGGGGACTTGGCCTAGTCCCTATCTATACTTAAAGGAGAGCTCATACATGAAGAAAGCTTTTTTTTTTCCTTTGCCTTACAGATTTACTTTAGAACCGCATTCTTGGTCATAATTCTTGTTAATGTCAAAAGGATTGCTGCATGGGTTAAACACAAACACAGACTAACAATGCACTTGAACAAACCTGGTGGTCTTTGAAAATAAATCACCATTAGATTTCACCTGTTTATGCTGCATCCCATAAGTTCCAAGTGAATCGCCTGCTTATCCTATTAACGAAGCATTTAATTCACACGCAAATGCTTGAATTCCCCCTGTATAAATATAGTCATGCGGTTCAACTTTTCTAATAAGATTTGTGAATGCTGCATTATAACAAAAATGTGGATTAACTGTGGATTGCATGCCTATTGTTCATACTTCAGTGATGGTCACACACAAAACAAGATGAGTTTTACTTAGGTGAAATGTTAAACTGTACTAACAATACAGAAACATATTCTCTTTGTTGCTTTTTATCACCAAAACTGCATGGTAGAAGTGTCTTAAAGTTATTTGGATGAATTGTGGCTAGGAGAATGGAATTTATTTAGCCACTATAATTTTTAAAACATTAAAAGTTTTAAATTTTTTTGAGGCCAAGCAGCACAGAGTCATAAAGGTGGTTATATTGTAAGGTTTTAGGTGGTGCTTAAGAATTCTTATCTTTTTAAATGGCAGTATTTTTTTTTAAGAATAAATTGAAAGGAGTAAATAAGACAGAATGCCACTGTACCCTCAGGTCAATTTTATGGTATATGAAAATGCCAATAATATTTGTGCCACTTGCCAACTTGGGGTGCGGGGGGCCTTTTCCCCTACTGGATACTTTTGTTATAGTTTGACTATGTCATTACATTGCTCAGAGAGCCTCCACAATGAGACATTGCCACTGCAGTGCTAACTCGCCTTCAGAAATAATTAGAATGATTCAAGGGTCAAACCACTTCCATCCCTTAAAATATAGGCACTAACTTTTCTTTTTCTTTTTCTTTTTTTTTTTTTTAACATTTCTTCTGTGGCTTAAAAATGTGCCAGTGTGTTCAAAACATTTGCACCAATATCACCAGAATGAGGACCTACTAAAACTTCAAACAAGTCTCTTTCTTTTTTTTCTGTGTTTCTGCGATTTTTAAATAATGGACTATATGCATTCTTTTGTTATTTCACACTTCAGATAAAATGATAAGAATGATAAACTGTGATCATTATCAGACTGACTGAATGCTTTCTGATTTCCAGTGAGCGATCTAGTCCTATGTATTACACAGGCGTAATATCTGTGAGTGTAAATAACTGGAAGTGTACACTGATTAACATGACAGTTTCTCTTTTGTTGTTGTTCTTATCTGTACTGTATTATAGTATGTGGGTATAAATATCTACAAGTATACACACACATGTACTTGTATTCCACTATTGTAACCTGAAAGATAGACTGTGTATTCCCGTTTTTAATTCCGTACTGGTGTTTGTGTTATTTAAAATGCAAAATTCTGCTCTATTTAGTTGTATAATATTAGAGGATACTTTGCTGTGCACAATTCCAAGTGCCTTAGAACATTGTTTAGCTTTCCTAAGTATATATAAATGCGTATATGTATAAAATTGGGAAAAGTTACCTCAATAAAATCATTGGGAAATCCCCAGTTTTAGTTTGTTCCAATTTCTGTTATATTCGAATAGTGCTCAGCCTTTTTAAATGAAAAAAGAGTAAGACAGCTTCCCTAATTGCCTGCCATTTCAACCTCGCCTAAGTTTTTAACATCTCTTTGTATGTAAGGCCTTGAGATGTGTACTTATTATTTAAAATGTCTGTCTAAAGAATTACTGCTCTTAAAAGAAACTTAGATTATATTTTTTAACTTGCTATCTTTTTATATCAAAGGTATTTGATATTGATGTTTTTATTGCCATTATTATATGTAAACGTAAAAGATAGTCCATTTAGAGTTTATAATATAGAAAATAAACAGACTTCCTCATTATGCTTACTATTTAATGTATTACATACAAGGCGTGAGGTTGGGAGCATATTTTGACCAGAAAAGGAATTGGAATATACTTTTTGTGATTCTCTACAGCAGTTTCAAATAGTAACTTTACCTCCCCACACTCCAGGACAAGGCCAAAGATATAACGGGAAACTCGAAAACAATGTGCTTGCCAGTATCCTAGACAGCAGACCAAAGGATTGAAACAAAAGCGTTAAAAAGTAGGTTTGAAAAATTTGTCCCAAGTATGCTATTGAAAATGAGAGGTACGTCTTCAAGGCAGGTGTAGTAGTTGTTGCAATTCCATTTCTTTCTCAGACAAAACCAAGTTCTACATCAAAACATTACTTTCTAAATCCACTGGAGGTAAGAAATGGGCAATTTTTCATTTCACACAGTATTAGGATGACCGCTGATTTATTGTGATTTAACTATTCAATGAAAAAACAAAAATAAAAAAATAGAAACATAAATTTTAAAAGGCCAGGTACAGTGGCTCATGCCTATAATTTCAGTACCTTGGGAGGCTGAGGCAGGAAGACTGCTTGAGCCCAAGAGTTTGAGACCAGCCTGGGCAGCACAATGAGATCTCATCACTATAAAAAATAAAAATAGAAAAACAAACTAGTTATAAGCCTCAATTCAAACTTCTGTATGGAGTTGCTGCTATGAGCACTACTGCCCGCAGACACCCAAATCCTCACTTGTTTGTGAGTTTTAAGCTCTTTGCCTTTTAAAGAATGGTCACTGGGCCGGGCGCGGTGGCTCAAGCCTGTAATCCCAGCACTTTGGGAGGCCGAGGCAGGTGGATCATGAGGTCAAGAGATCGAGACCATCCTGGTCAACGTGGTGAAACCCCGTCTCTACTAAAAAAAACAAAAAATTAGCTGGGCATGGTGGTGCATGCCTGTAATCCCAGCTACTCAGGAGGTTGAGGCAGGAGAATTGCCTGAACCCAGGAGGCAGAGTTTGCGGTGAGCCGAGATCACGCCATTGCACTCCAGCCTGGGTAACGAGCGAAACTCCG
>NW_022436946.1:6269483-6389306 GCF_009761245.1 Sapajus apella | reverse complement strand
AAAACCCCCCAAAAAAAAAAAAAAAAAAAAAAAAAAAAAAAAAAGAATGGTCACTGATAATGGAACACGTAAAATCTAGAGAAAGGCTATAAACCTAAAGTTTGTGTGAAGATTTTTTTGCTTTTATTAAAAACAGACACCATTTCTAAGGATTTGAATGAAAAAAAAAGCTACAGATGTTAACTTTCTGAAATTAGATAAATATCAGAGGGAAGAGATAGTATTTTCAGTGCTGGTCTACTCAATGATTTGGTTTTGGATGGACTTTTTGACCTTGGTTGGCCCAGGTCAGACAAACCAGAGAAGGGGGCATTTAACACAAGCAAGAATTTGCCTCTAATTCTTCATGCAGCAAACTGAAGCAACAAATCTACAAGTCATCTTTCCCCACAATTGGTCCTTGTGTGTGTGTGTGTGTGTGTGTGTGTGTGTGTGTGTGTGTGTGTGTGTTTTCAGACAGGGTCATGCTCTGTCACCCAGGCTGGAGTACAGTGGCACAGTCATGGCTCACTGCATCCTGGAACTCCTAGGCTCAAGCCATCCTCTTGCCTCAGCCTCCCAAATAGCTGGGACTACAGGCATGCTCCACCATGCCTGGCTAATTTTTTTATTTTTTGCTTTTTTTGTGTATGTATCTTTTGTAGAGCTAGGGCTCACTATGTTGTTCAGGCTAGTTTTGAACTCCTGAACCCAAGAAATCCTCCCACCTCAACCTCACAAAGTGCTGAGATCACTGGCATGAGCCCCTGTGCCTGGACGGCATTAGTCTTCCTAAAGCACACTCTTATATCATTCCTGCTTAGAATTGTCCAGTGAATTCCCTCTACCTGCTAAACAACTTCCAGGAGCTTTAATATTGCCCTCAAGAGCTGTAGTTATGGCCAGGAACAGTGGCTCAACCCTGTAATCCCAGCATTTTGGGAGCCCAAGGCTGGTGGATCACTTGATCCCAGGAGTTCAAGACCAGCTGGGACAACATGATGAAACTCTATCTTGACTAAAAACACAAAAATTAGCTAGGTGTGGTGGCATGCACCTGTAGTCTCAGCTACTTAGGAGGCTGAGGCACAAGAATTGCTTGAACCTAAGAGGCAGAGGTTGCAGTGAGCTGAGATCGTGCCACTGCAGAGCGAGACCCTGTCTCAAAAAAAAAAAAAAAAAAAAAAACCTGTCTCAAAAAAAAAAAAAAGAGAGAGAGAAAAAAGCATCTGTAGTCTAATCACAGACCAAAGTTCCAGATTACACTCCCTTTATTCCATGCTTGGACCAAATCAAATGAAACTCATTGTTCCCCAAATATGTGATGCAGTCTTTACATATCACAATTTTGTTTAAGTCATTCCCACCGACTGGAGTTCTTTATGTGTTAATATCCGACACATCCTTCTAGGAACAATCCAAACGTCTTCTCCAGCTATTGCATTATAGCCCCTTTAAGTTTGTCTTGAAATAGCATATATAAATTTGGCAGATTTTATTTTATCTGTAATCATTTCAAATGACCAAATGTGACTATAACAAACATTTAACACTTTTTAAATGTAATACGTTGTATATGCAATAAATCAATTTTCCTTAGACATTTCAGTATTATTTACAAATGTAGAAATGTTCTTATACTTTTTAATTTTACAAGTCTAAAATTAGTTACATAGTTGAAATTGAAATTGCAGAACTAATAAATTCGAGTCTATAATATTCCAGTTTTTTAAAAAATTGTAAGTGCTTTAATACCAAGTACATATAGATTGTCTTAATAATTATAAAACATAATTGAATGTAACACAAAAGTATTATTTTGACTTTGATTTAATATCTATATTTAATTCCCAGGCTAGTAGAAACAGACACTAAGAAAAGCAGATTTTAAAACCTCAGGCAAACTGATTACTAGATGGACAATTCGCTATTTGCTTAGTGGGAAAAAAATTCATGACTGATAAATGTATCCCAAGTGTTATATACTTCTGGGAGAAATCTACATCAACCACAAGGACATAATCAGAACCATTTTCAATCCTTATTTTCTTAGAAGGTTTCCAAATCCACAGCCTTTAGAAAGAATTGGTTTTGTTATACCTGATTCAGACTACATCCTAAAAAGTTATTTGTCTGATAGGTAGAAGGAAGTTTGGCTAGCACAGTGGCTCATACCTATAAACATAGTGCTTTGTGAGGCCAAAGCAGGAAGATTTCCTGAGTCCAGAAGTTTGAGACCAGCCTGGGCAACATAGCAAGACCTTAACTCTACAAATAATAAAAAAGGTTAGCCAAGCCTGGTGGTGTAACTAACCATAGTCCCAGCCACTCAAGAGGCTGAAGCAGGGAGATTGTTTGAGCCTAGTAGGTCAAGGGTGCAGTGAGCTATGATCACCACACTGCACTCTAGCCTGGGTGATAGAGTGAGACCCTTTCTCTGAAAGAAAAAAGAAAACAAGATGTAGAAAAGTAGAAGAAACTCTCAAGTTGCAGTTAATTTCCTTCAACAATCTTTTCCTGGCCTACTTGAAATTTTACATTTTTTCCATATTCTGTCAAACTAGACACAATTTTTTAAATGACATTTAATTTTTTAAAAGCTTTTCTTTATAGAGACAGGGGTCTCACTAGGTTGCCCAGGATGGTCTCAAACTCCTAGCCTCAAGAGATCGTTCCTCTTCGGCCTCCCAAAATATTGGGATTACAGGCACGAGCCACCACACCCGGCCATCACATCTAATTAGATTGCACATTTATCCCATACCAATGTCTCATCTAGATTTTTTCCTGAGACCAGAACTCTATAGTTGTGCTGAGAATAGCACAATTAAGTATTAAAGCTGAGCCAAAGATGGAAGCTGTAATGAGACTGAAGAGGTAGATGAGGGCTAAATCTTGATGGTCCTTTTAAACCTTGTAAAGGAATTTAGAATTTATCCTTGAGACAACAGAGATGTACCAAAGAATTTTAAGCTCAGGGGTAACATCATCAGATTTGACCCAATCATCCTGGCCATAGTGGATTGGATTGGAGGAGGCAATACTGGAAGCATGGTGGCCATAAACTGCCGTAATCTTGTTGGGAGACAATAGTGGCCCCAACCAAGGTATTAACTGTTGGAATGAAGAGACATAGACAGATTCAAAGGACAGTAATGAAGTAGAAATGATTGTTCCATAGGGGGAATGGAGATGGAAAAGTTAAGCCTATACCTACCATGTGGCTGGCTTAAGCAGATAGTGCTGATGCCACTTACTGAAATAGAAAACAGCAGAAGTGAGGCTGATGTAAGGCTAGAGTGGAGGGCAAGGAAGATCAAGAGAGCATAGGAGGTGTAGAAAGGGGAGACATTCAATTTTGGAAACGCAATTCAATTTGAATTAACTTCTGTTGGGACATCCACATGTGGATAGATGTACAGGAGTCAGTTGGATATATGAGTCTGAGTGTCAGGAAAAATGTCTGGGCTACAGATAGGAGGCTGAGAATCAGCAGCACATGTAATTGAAGCTGTGGAAGTGGGTAAACCTCTTCAACAGACAATGCAGCTTAAGACCATGAAGAAATTACCACAATAAAAATCTAATAAACTCTTTTCTCATTGCCTGCTTGTCTCCAAGGCTGCAAAATCAAATCATTTACCCATCATCTAAGTACTTAGGCTGTTTGTCTGTTTTATATTCAATGAGTTTTACTGGTCAGCTTAACTTTAAATAAAATGGAATACCACATTATGTAGGGGGTAAGTTGTAAAGCAAAAATTATATTTGAAAATGACTTATATTACCCCAAATACTGTATACCCCAAATACTGTATACAAACATATTATCTCGATAAGTCTAACACGGCCTCTTTTTACTTCAACATTGGAATAGGTGGCTGGTTCTTTAATTTGGCACAGTTGAAGTTAGTTTATAGTTAATTGCTATATCCTAAATATAACAACATGTATATGTATATAACCTTACCTTTAAAGCCTAAGAATTACATTCAGCACAGTGAGATGTTCACTCTATAAGAAATACAGGGAACAGAGTGATTGACTGGACACTGTACAATCTGATAGTATGGGAAACAGTTGATTAATGTCTTGTATCACCCACATTCTGAGTATATGCTCACTGATGCAATGCAGGCAGAATCGCCAATCTCCCTCAATAGTGATGATGGTAAACCTTATTTCTCATATGCCAAAAGCATAAATTCATGAGTTAAATGTATGCATGGGCTGGGTGTGCTGGCTCGAGCCTGTAGGTCTCACTTTGTTGCCCAGGCTGGTCTTGAACTCCTAGGCTCAAGTGATTCTCCCATCTTGTCCTCCCGAAGTGCTGGGATTATAGGCATAAGCCACTATGCCTGGCCAAATGTATATACTTCTGAGTCTAAGAACAAGAGTCGGTAAACAAAAAGCCAAACAATATAAAAGGATTGTGTGATTAAAAAGAATTTTAAAGAACATACAATTGCTAGTGACTGTAAGCAAGTAAAAGATTTGAAATTTAAGGACATACCATAAGGGACCTAAAATCTACCAGAAGTTTAGGGAAAGCAAAATAATCAGATCCAGGGAAGCAAAAGAGTTTGTTCAATGTGCAACCAAACAGATTCTCATGATGTGAGCCTGATTTGAAGCAAAGCTCGTATCCCCTGACAAATCCTAGACTGTTCAGGAGACGATCATCCTGAAGTACGATGCAGTGAGGTGAATAACCACATTCAGCTGAGAAGAGGACAGTAGCTCACGTTCATCAAGTGCTTACTAAAAGCCAAGCACAGGTCCAAATCCTTCATATCCATCCTCTCATTTAATCCAACAACTCTGGAAGGTAAGTATTAATAATATCATTCCCATTTTACATTCAGGTAAGTAAACTGAAGTCCACTTGCCCCAAGTTGCATAATAAGAATGAAACAAAAGCAAGATGCTAATTCCAGCTAGCAAACAATGCACACCACTGTCATCAGTCAGTTTTGTAGGCGAAAATGTATGCTTCCGTGAGAAATGATGCATTGTATAGCCAAGCGCATCCTTGTGATTCTGACTTTATAAGGGTTCTGTGCCTTTCCTTATCTTTGAGCTATTTTACAACATTGTAAATTTCAGAAAGCTGACAGTCATGCAAAACAGTTCTTGTCTCTAAACATCTACATAAATTCTGTCCAGTAGAGATTCAACTCACTTCCCTTCCTTACTGTGGAAGAAGTAAGTTGGGTCTCCATTTGCCCATTCTTCACAATATTCCTGCTCTATAAATGTTTCTGTTCTTCAGATTGTCCTTTGAAGTAACTGTAACATCTTACTGGTTCCTTCATTAATCATGTGTAAAATAAAGTCTTTAACATGTGCTCGCTGGGGAAAGATAGCATGGGGAGAAATGCCAGATATAGGTGAAGGGGAGGAACACAGCAAATCATGTTGCCACGTGTGTACCTATGCAACAATCTTGCATGTTCTTCACATGTACCCCAAAACCTAAAATGCAATAAAAAACAAAACAAAAAAAAACCACATGTGCTCACTTTATATATGAGAACCATGATATGAAATCCTGCTGTAAGGATTTGATGAGTAAATGTATGTAAAGCACTTGGAAGAGTGTAATTATTACTGAGCCTTAAATATGCTAGGCCCAAGTCAAGTCAGCAAGACAAGGATCCTTGCTTTCGAGTAGGTGACTGCAGTCTGGTTCAAGAGATAGATGAAAATAAGAATTTACAATTCAGCATGACTGAATACAGTAGTGTGTACAGGATACAGTGAGAACACTTGGGATGACCCCCAGTTTTGAAGACTATGAAAATGTTTCTTAGAGGCAGAGATGGTGCAGGGTCCCTCAAAGCCCCCCACTTTCTTTCTATGTCCTGACATAGAGTGCCTTGACCACTCTGTGACCTGGCCGGCTGCATGGGTCTTTTATTCCCCTGTAGGGTTGCACTTAAGCCTGGGCCTTGAACATTCCCAGGCACTGATAAAGTTGTGTAGGTTATTGCATCAAACACTGAGAGATCAAAGTATGTTACTAAACACATAGAAACTATCCCCAGCCCTAAGCCAAATTCCCTAAACCCTCACGAACTCCATAACCCGACTTCTCATTGCTGACATACCTCCGTAGAAACATCACTTTCCGCCCTGTCCACTTAAGCACACTGTATGTAAGTTCTCTAATAAATGTTTTGGACTGTATGTTACTAAACACATAGAAACTAGCTCCAGCCCTAAGCCAAATTCCCTAAACCCTCATGAACTCCATAACCCAACTTCTCATTGCTGACATACCTATGTAGAACATCTCTTTCCGCCCTGTCCACTTAAGCACACTGAATGTAAGTTCTCTAATAAATGCTTTGGACTGATCTCCCCAGCATTTAGTGCTTCTTTCTTTGGAATTCTGTCCAGCCCCATCTCCAGATGGTTTGGGGCAGTCCATCACAGGAATTCCCCTACTGCCCCTTTTGGGTCAACTTGGCTTCAGCTAGACTTGGATTGAGCCAGAAGAAACAGATGGCTAAAATAGGACTTGGCAAACAAGGAGAGGAGAGAAAGAAAGAGCCTTTTAGACAGGCAGGAAAGAGCCAATGTCTTTCAGGTAACTGCACACAGTTTGATAGGGCCAGCTCATGAGTGGAAAGTGGGAGAATAATGAGACGTGATGTTAAACTGATGGCTGGAGACTGGAAGGCGTAAAATCTTGCTTGCTCTGCAAAATAGTATATCCTGAAGCCAAAGGGTAGACATCAAGGGATTTTTTTTTTTTTCTGTGATGGGGTCTTGCTCTTTTGCCCAGGCTGGAGTGCAGTGGCAGGATCTCGACTCACTGCACCCTCTGCCTCCTGGGTACAAGTGATTCTCCTGCTTCAAACTCCTGAATAGCTGGGACTACAGGTGTGTGCCACCATGCCCGGCTAATTTTTGTATTTTTTAGTAGAGACAGGGTTTTGCCATGTTGGCCAGGCTGGTCTTGAACTCCAGACCTCCCAAAGTGCTGGGATTACAGTTGTGAGCTACTGTACCTGACCCATCAAAGGATTTTATACAGGGAAGTGGCTTGATTTGAGTTTAAAATGATAAATTTGATAAAATGAGTAACAAAGTGATACATGTGGATATTTAGAAAGCAGGATGAACAGAATCTGCGGGTTGACTGCCTCAGGGAGGTAGTATAGTAGTATATGGATAAAGGTATGAGCTTACTAAACCAGCCTGATGGACTACACTTCTAGACTTTTCTACTTACTGTGTGACCTTAAGTAAATAACTTCAATTCTCGGAACCTTAGTTTTCATATCTGCAAGGTTGGTTTAGTGTCATCTAATTGTACTTCACTGGCTTACTGAGGGAATTAGACATCAGGAATAAAAAGTGCTTAGCAGCATCTGCTTAGTGTTTAGAATGACAAGTATATAAAGCAAGCAGGCTGCCCACAGTGGCCTGTAATCCCAACACTTTTGGAAGGCTGAGGTGAGAGGCTCACTTGAGTCCAGGAGTTCAAGAGTACTCTGGGCAATACAGTGGGATCCCCATCACTACCAAAAATAAAAACATTAGCTGGGCATAGTGGCACACACCTGTGGTCACAGCTACTCAGGAAGCTGAGGTGAGAGGATTGCTTGAGCCCAGGAGGTTGAGGCTGCAGTGAGCTATGTTCACACCACTGCACTTCAGCCTGGGTGACAGAGCGAGATCCTGTCTCAGGAAAAAAAAAAAAAAAAAAAAAAAAAAGCAGAATATTACTCAGAAGAAAACAAACCAAACAAGCAACATGATTAGGTGGCCAGGCTCCAGCCCAGCTCCTTAGGTTCAAATCCCTGCCCTGCCATTTACTAGTAATGTGACCTTAAGAAAGTGTATTAGTCTGTTCTCACACTGCTGATAAGGGCATACCCAAGACTGGGCAAATTATAAAGAAAAAGAGATTTAATGGACTCAGAGTTCCATGTGGCTGGGGAGGCCTCACAATCACGGTGGAAGACAAATGGCCTGTCTTATTTGGTGTCAGGCAAAAGAGAATGAGAGCCAAGTGAAAGGGGATCCCCTTATAAAACCATCAGATCTCGCAAGACTTATTCACTACCATGAGAACAGTATGGGGGAAACGGCCCCCATGATTCAATTATCTTATTCAATTATCACGGGGTCCCTCCCACAACACATGGGAATTATGAGAGCTACAATTCAAGGTGAGATTTGATTGGGGACACAGCCAAACCATATCAGAAGGTAACCTTCTTATGCTCAGCTGAAGAATGATGAGGTGCATAAGGGTTGCAGGCTGCAGGTGGCCCTTCTGACAGGCAGAGAAGCATAGGCTGCAGCCTGAAGCCAAAACATACATTCTGAGGGAGGGGCAAAGGAAAGCGGGTAGGATGGCAGAATATACATATTTAATATGCTATAGGAGGAATCATGATGTTTATGAAAGGAAAAACATGTGCATATGCAGCTGAGCTTCATTGCACCTTCGTGGGTCCCAGGTACAAAAAATGGGGGCATCAACGTGATCTGAAGAGTTTTCAGTGTCTGATGTCAAAAGGTGAAGTAGAGGACAATAATAACCTTACTGGGCATGCTCTGTAGGTCAGCCAGACCCACTCCATGGTGGGTGGTCTCTTAGGCAAAAAAGGAGGGGCAGCATCAGGCTGTGGAGTCTTTTGAAAGGGTTGGCTTCTGTTTTGCTCTTAGGGTAGAAAGGCTGATAGACCCTGGTTAGTGAGGAAAGGAATATAACAAGGCGAAGCAAAGACTCAGTTTTCAAGGTTACTCTGGGTCCCCTTTGCCAAGAGGGGGTCCCTTCAGTCAGCTGGGGTCTTAGTATTTAATTTGTATTTCTCATGCCTCGATTTTAGGATTGGTAAGATGCTGAAGATAATTGTATCTCTTTCAGAGTGTTGCGGTCAGGATGAAATGAGATGATTCAGATAAAGTACCAGACATTAATTAATTTAAATAAATACATATTGAGCATGTATGCCCTATGCATCAGGCACTATTCTAGCCCCTGAGGATACAATAAATACAACCAATTGAACAGAAATAAAACGTTAATTCTATATAACAAATAATAATAATGAATCTCTGGCACATAGGAGAGCTATGTATTATCTCTGTTTCAAAGCAATATCCCAAGACAAGTTTTATGGTCTAACCTGAGTTATTTCCATAATTTTTACTGCAATAAAAGAATAATACTCCACAAATACAATGGCAATGCCTAGGACATAAAGACGCAATCCAAGGTAACTCATTCATTGAGAGAACACCAGAAACTGGGAATGGGGCAGCGGGGAAACAAATTTGAAAAAAAAAAAAAAATCTGCTGATGAAAGTGAGTGCATTTACCACATACTTTTGTCCAAGAAAAGCTATGTGAGTGTGCCAGCACCAACCTGAAATCTTCCTAAGAATGCATGCTTATAGCCTATTTGTTTAAACAGTGGGAGAGAGTTAACATTCAAACGCCAGAGATTCTATTTTTTTTTTTTTTTAAGACGGAGTTTCGCTCTTGTTGCCCAGGCTGGAGTGCAATGGCGCGATCTCGGCTCACCGCAACCTCCGCCTCCTGGGTTCCAGCGATTCTCCTGCCTCAGCCTCCCGAGTAGCTGAAATTGCAGGCATGCGCCACCACGCCCGGCTAATTTGGTATTTTTAGTAGAGGCAGGGTTTCTCTTTTGGTTAGGCTGGTCTCTCCCAACCTCAGGTGATTCCCGAAGTGCTGGGATTACAGGTGTGAGCCACGGCGCCCGGCCTCAAATACCAGAGATTCCTGAATATAATTTATTAGTTCAAATGCCTCTACAGTCAACACAGTCTCGAGGGTTTTCTAAACAGGGCAGATAAAAGCAGTTCCTGAAACGGTGGGAAATAAAAACTGATCAAGTCTGGTGCAGTCTATAAAGGCCTCGGCCTCCGTTGTCACGGCAACCGACTCCGCCCCCGCCAGGAGGGGAAACCTGAAACGTGGCGACCCCAGCCGGGTGGCCGCCTCCCTTCCGTGTCCCCGGCTTTTTGTTATGGTTGGGAATAGGTAAGGGACACGGGTCAACGGGGATGCTAGATTCGTCCCCTCTAGTCTCCGTAGAGGGAGCTATAAGAGGAGGTTCCTCCACAAGCAGAAATCCCCTTCGGCCCCTCAACGCTAGGAAACCGCGCCATTCTCTTTCCCCAAAGGGAGACTGAAGGCTGGAAAAGTACAGCCCGCCGGTGGGTGGGAGCCGAAGTAGCCCCGTCTCCCAGTAGCTTCTCGCGATAGTGGAGATGAAGCAAGTACGTAACTTCCGGTCGCGACCCATCAGCTCCTCGGATTGGTCCATTTCCACTGGGGGGGCTGCGTGAAGTTTTCGCCGGTTCCTGGAGTTGCACGTGTGGTGAGACCTAGAGACGCGGCCCTCAGCTGGGCCTTGGTATCCCCGCCGGACTTCGAGGGTGTCATCGCCGCCCTTGTTGAGGGTGAGCGTCGCGCGGCTGCAGCATGGTGAGCAAGCCTTGTTTGCCTCGGCGGCCGGGCACTGTGGTTTTGCAGAGGCCAGGCTGGTTCCGGTAATACCTTGACTACTGCGGCCTGGGTCTGGATCATGCCAGAGGTTGCTTGCGACACAGTACCCCGGAATGGGCCATGCTCACCACCCCGGGTATTCTTTGCAAGTTATAGTCTCCTACCGCCGAGCCTCCCAGGGATGTGGCCCGGAGAGGAGAATGACCACCTTTTTACCCCTGGGATCCTTCAGCCCTGCGTGCTTTCGGTTAACTAAAAGCTGGTGACTGCAGACACAAACGCGTCACCCTGTGCTTCTTGGGGTCGAGCAGAGGGAGCTGCTGGTCTCTCTCAGCGGCGTTGGAGAGGCAGGTGGCTGCCTGTCTGTTTGCTCTAAGAAAGGGAACTTGTGGGAGAGTATAAGGTTGCGCCCAAAGTAAAGCCATTCAATTGGTTTCACAGTTTGGAGAATCAAAATTGAATAGCGAAACAAGAATGTAGAAATAGATGATGGATCTTATTAAATTTAGCTGTTTGTGTCCTGATTTTATTTACAGGTTGGTAGATACCCTATGTGGAGCTGTTTACTCCAAATTATGTTGTGGCAGGCTTCCTGTCATTCTGGTTCAGTCTGCCAGGGGCCTTCCCTGAGCAGCCAGTCTAAGCTTTGCATTTTCACATCACTGTCTTATATTTTCTTCACCTAAAATTATCTTGATTTTCTTGCTAAGAACAGGGACTTTATCTAACTTTCCCACTTCTGTATTCTCAGTTTCCATAACAAGGTCTGGCACAGAGTAGGTGCTCAAGGAATATTTGCTGAATGAAGGTTAAATATGGATTCTACAGAACACAGCTGATGTTACCTTCCGTGGAAGTTTGGATTTTTAAAAAGTATTTATCTTTAACATGAGTACTAAAGATGCATTTGTGGACAATGGAGTTATTCTCCATCGTTTTGTTCAGTTTTAATTAATTGTTGTGATTTTGTTCCTTTGAAGCCTCACAGGAAGAAAAAGCCCTTTATAGAGAAGAAGAAAGCTGTGTCTTTTCACTTGGTCCACCGGAGCCAACGAGATCCTTTAGCAGCAGATGAGACTGCACCCCAGAGGGTTCTGTTGCCCACACAAAAAGTAGGTCCTGTTCTTTACCCAGTCAGTTTATAGGTAGACTATTAATAGTTTCTTTTTCTTTTTCTTTTTTTTTAAATTAATAGAGAAAGAGTCTTGCCATGTTGCCCAGACTGGTCTCAAACTTCTGGGCTCAAGCAATCCTTCTAGCTTGGCCTCCCAAAGTGTTGTGATTACAGGCATAAGCCACCGCGCCCAGCCATGTTAATAGTTTTTAATAAATTGTTAGCCAGCTGTTATTCTCAGATAACGGATATCCTGGGAAAGAATCTATAAGTTAATTTTCAGTACATTTGCTGATTTTTCATGTTTTGATTGGGAACATAACATCATAAATAACATAAATGACATCATTCATGTTATTTTGATTGGGAAGACAAAGGTCTTTGAGATTTTAAATGAGCAAATTTTGTAAAATAATGGTAAATATTTACGAAAACACCAGCTACAATGCGGCATCATGTTATCTAGGGCACCAGTGTATGCTCAAACTGTGCTTTCTCTAAGATCCTGCCATTTCATAACTACAAACTGCATTTTGCCTCCTGGTTGCTCATCTTAGGAAATGTAAAATATCTGAGCTCCTGGGTTAGCTCAGGGAACTTTGCAAGGGAGCCTCGAAAAGATTGATTTAATGTTGGACAGTACTTATTAAGTGTACATATTATGAAACAGTGTTGGGGGCATGGGCCATGTTTAGGTTTTCAGTACAGTCAGCTTTGTTGTATGTTGAGAGGGGTTTTTTTACATATAAATACAAGAAATTGTACTTATCTTTCAAGGCGCCCAATCTTTTTTTCTTATTCTTTTTTTTTTTTTTTTTTTTTTTTTGAGACAGAGTCTCATTCTGTTGCCCATGCTGGCATGCAGAGTGGCTCCATCTCAGCTCACTGCAACTTATACCTCTTGGGCACCTCTTGGGCTCAAGTGATCCTCCCGCTTTATCCTCCAGAGTAGCTAGTACTACAAGCACACGCCACCAGGCCTGGCTAATTTTAAAAATTGTTTTGTAGAAACGAGATCTCACTATTTGGGCCAAGCTGGTCTTGAACTCTGGGCTCAAGTGATCCTCCTGCCTCAGCCTCCCAAAGTGCTGGGATTATAGGCATGAGCCACTGGGCCTGACCTCCCCAAGTCTTTTCTTATAACCCTCCAAATAGATGATAAAATAAATTGTGTGTATATATATATACCTTGACTTGAAATGTTGCACAGAAATGTCTAGTGGAAGGAGCAATTGTTATTTATTTTTATTGCCCTTTTAAAAGCATGAATGTTTTCATTCCGTTGTAATGATGTGTGCCACTCTGGTTTTGAAGCTGTACATTTACTGAGTTTGTCCACAATTCTTTGTCTTTTTCTTATCAGCCAAAATATTCATCTGCCATCTGCCTCCTACTTGGAAAGCTATACTCATTGGAATATTCCCATGCCTTATCCTTGGAAGACATACTGATTCCATTTTGTTTATAGATAAACAGTGAAGGAAGTACTAATTCCGTTTTGTTTATAGATAAGCAATGAAGAAAGGCAAGCAGAACAGAGGAAGTATGGAGTGTTCTTTGATGATGACTATGACTACCTGCAGCACCTGAAGGAACCATCTGGGCCCTCAGAGCTCATTCCCTCAAGTACCTTCAGTGCATACAACAGGAGAGAGGAGAAAGAAGAAACACTGGTAATTCCAGTAAGACTATTCAGCAATTTCAGTGTGGGAATGAGGTGAAGAAATCATTTTTAAATCAGGATAACTGTTTGGGGCAAGAAATGGTGTCAGTATGAAGAACACAAAGATAGACCATGCCTCCACTTAAAATAATATGTGTATATGCACGTGTATACCATCAGGAGAGAATAGGTCACCTCTTCTCTGGTGTCAGGTTTCAACAGTAACAGCCTTTTTATAGGTTTAAAACTTTTGATTGATAGACATGGCCATGTTAGAGAGCACTTTTCAAGAGAAGAAAAGCAGTCGACATTCTAACAGTTATGTTAACAACATAACTGTTTCAGGATCATAAACTCTGTTCTAAGATGGAACTTAACTTCTGTGGAGTATTCAGATCTTTTAACACTTTTGTGCCCATGAGCAGGCTACCCATAAGCGAGAACAGAATGAGTGGATGATAATACCAGTCCTGTCTTGTAAACAAATGTTTGGTCTACTTTAATACCTTCTCTTCCAGCACAAATGATAGTACATGTTTATGTGAAATTAGTGCTGCTAGCCTAAGTTCTGTTTCCTCCCCTGTTTATGTGAAGAATGCCCAGGTTTTATGCCTCTGTGACTTTATTTTTAATTTGATGTAGAGTAAATTCCCCTGTGGGAAACTTATATCACTAGCACTTTTTAAACAGGAGACATTCATTATTATGTTAATGAGCGAAAGGAAAGAGATAGAAAGGGCACCAGCTTACCCTTCTTCTCATTCCACAATTGTGTCATGGTCTAGGCATTCCTTTCCTTGGGGAAGATGTGATTATAGTTCTTACAGGCAACAGCTTATTGCTTAAGGAGACTCAGAAGGGTTAGGTTTCAAGATATCATCCCAAAGAAAGTGAACTGCAGCAGCTCATACACTAACTAGGCTGTGGCTCTTTAGTAAGACCCCAAATCCCACATGTGTCATAGAGAACCAACTTCTTTATTCCTTCTTCTCCAAGGCTTTATTGTTGTCTTATTGGCTCACTTCCTTCTATAACCTATTGAGAGAGAGAAGGGGCTCCATAGTGACTCAACTTGTTTATCTAAGGGAAAAAAGTCTTAGTAAACTGTTGCCTGGCTGGATTGTATTGACCAATACAAGACTAACTTTTAATCTGTAATTCATTTTGAGTAAAAGCAATCACTAATGGCTTTTTAACAGGATAAGGCTCTTATATGGACACTTCAGTGATGTTTACAGAAATAACTGAATTATATTTAAAAATAAAAGTGCTGTTGGTTTTCTGTAGAGCTATGAAAAAATAGGGATTAGTCCCATGTACTTTTTTACTTTAGTTTTTGCGACATACCACCAAATTCGAATAGATTAGAAATAATGAATAACCCCTAGAAACAGTGTATGACAGTGTAAAAAGGCAATATAGCAATGATTGATGCTTGAGCAGGCCCTGATTTTCACATGAAAGAAAGAGAGTGCTGCCATGGTAGAAAACTACTGCAACCAATAAAAACACAGCACTCTAAAAAAAATAATAATAATTCGTCTAGACTCTAATCATGTATCTGATTCTTTGACTACTTTTCAAGATTTGAAAAATATCTCACAAAGGTAAATTCATTTAACACAAGCTGACCTTGTGTTTAATCCCAAACTTCTAAGGATAAATATCACAAAGGGTACCTTTTAAATAAAACCTAAAAGACTATGTCGATTTTACCACAATTCTAAGTAATTAATAATGTAATATACTTAAAAACCTTTGAATTGTACACTTTAAATAGGTGAATTATATGTGAATTATGTCTTGGTAAAGCTGTTTTCTTAAAAATATACTCTACAGAAAATAACAGATCTTTGCCCATGTTTATGCTACTGAGAAACTCATTTTGGAAGCCATATCATCTTGCTGTGGGTACACTGCCATATGTAGCCTTTTTTCATGCTCCTCAGAGGCTTCAAATTCAGAGAAGTCTCTCAGTGGCCAATGAGCATGCACATTCCAGCTTTGTGCCTCTTCCTGGACTGAGGATAGGGCAGGTGGTGAGGTGCACAGAGATAGATAACACATGGTGGTTGTCCTCATGTTTTCAACTGGTTGAGGAGAGGAAACTAAGGCCTAAGAACCAGTCAGCGAATATAGGCTAGCACATGTTTAAGTAGATTGCAGCATAAGTGTGAAGAAGGTGGGGAGTTCACACAAAGGGAAGTTCTAGGACAGTGATCAGAAAGGGTTTATGCAGGAGGGTAGGAACCGAGCTGGCCACCAGGCGGTGGGTACTGTTGACAGGAGAAGGAACATTTTCAGTCAGCAGTGTGGTTCAGTGTCAGACACATGTGCCAAGTAAAGTGTTTCACATTATTGCAAGACTGAGGAATGGACTTGATTTGCATGGTCGTATAGAGTAACTGAGAAATTTGGATACATAGAGTAGGTCTTGATTTTATAGGACCTTGAAAACCAGGGCGTTAAATGCAGAGTGAAAAATTGAGACCTGTTAGAAATTCAGGAAGGTCACATGATGAAACCATTAAAGGGGCTTAATCTAGCAGTGGGTATGAAGGTTGTACTAGGTATAGACTAGCTATATGAGCGGTTGCAGTCATTTATGTCTTGTTTAACTATAAATGAGATAATGCTCAAAAGAATGGAGTGAAATCACTGTATGTAATAGAGATTTCAAGGGGACATAGGACAGAAAAATGATTTATAACCACCCAAGGATTTAAGATAGCCAATTCATAGAAGGGTTGTGCTATTACTGGAGATTAGGATGTTGTCTCTAGTTTAAGAGGAAAAAGTTTAATATTGTTTTGAAACTTCAGGCAAGTGGAGTTATGAAACTCTGGGAGTTGAATCCCAGAACCTCACTTACTGATCATTCTCAGGCAGGCAGCCCATTTAAACTTTCTTAGTTTTAGGTCTTTTGCCAAAATAATGGTGATACCTCATGGAATCTGAGGGATAAATGGAATAATCTACTAGAGAAAGCGTCATGATGTATTACAGAGAGTTGCTTTTGAGTTGCTGCTGGAATATCCTTGTTTAACGTATGTATAACCTGGAGCACAGGTGAGAGAACACTGAATGTAGTTGTAACAGTTTCCGAGGACTGCAGTAACAAATTACCATAAACTAGGTGACTTAAAACAACAGAAATTTATTCCCTCGTGGTTCTGGAGGTCAGAAGTTTGAAATTAAGGTATCAGCAGGGTTGGCTTTTTTCTTGGAGGCTTAGAGGGAGGCTGTTACATGGCTCATTCCTAACCTCCAAAGGTTACCAGTGGTCATTCCTTGGAGTTCCTTGTGTTACAGAGGTCTCACTCCAGTTTGCTTTCATCTGCATATGGCGTTCTCCCCTGTGAGCCTCTGTCCTCCTGTGGCCTTGCTATAGGGCCATGATCCGGTAAGACCTCATCTTATTATAGTTCAGGGGACCCTATTTCAAATATGGTCACAGTCTGAGGTTCTGGATGGAATTTGATTTTGGGGGGACTTCAACCCAGTACACTAGTTCAGAAGTATTTCCAAACAAACCTAACCAGTGTGCAATTTCTTTTTCAAGAGCACTGGAATTAAGTTGCCTTCATCAGTGTTTGCTTCAGAGTTTGAAGAAGATGTTGGATTGTTAAATAAAGCAGCTCCAGTTTCAGGTATGTTTAACTCCTTTGTCTTTTCATTTGGATAAACGTATTTTGCAAAACATAAAGAAATGATGTAACACTTTTCTATTCTTAGTAAAGTATTGAAACAATTGAAATATGTCTGGAATTCAGATCAGAGATTATTAGGAAGGGATGAGTGTGATCTTTGTTTTTTTGTATTCCTACCATCAAATTCTTACATCTTTTGAGTTCCTGTTTGGAGAAGAGAGTGGGGAAACTATTCTTGGTAATCTAGTAGGGGAATTGCAACCATCACCTAACCTCTTATAAAAATAGTGGTATTCATTATTCATTACTTGAAGTGTAATTTTAAAAAATAATCTGTTGTCTTTCAAAATTTCTCCCTACAGCATACAGGTATTTTTATAGAAGTTCATTTTGCCATCTGCACATATGTTGGGGGAAAATTTTATTTTTAATTTTTAGTGCTAACATTGTATTTCAGAACAAACACAAAAGTCCGCAGAAGTGGTGTTGGTATTTTCTCCTAAGTTGCTTTAATTATTAACTAACACTTACCCTGTGGCATTCATTAATTAATTTATTCTACAGATGTTTGAGTTGCCACTGTGTGGCAGGGCCTTGGGTTAAAACAGAATAAAGCATAGTCTCTGACCTAAAGACTACCTCATTTGGGAAAAATAAACCATAAATGATAAATTACAGCATATTTGGATAATACTAGTGCGGTTAGGAGCATAAACCCAGCCTCACGAAGTTGGGCAAGGCTTTCTAAAGGAGATGATGTCTAGTTTGTTTCTTAAGTAAAAGACAGGTGGAAGAAGGAGGGGTGGGGTGGGAGAAGAAGCAAGAGAACATGAGTATAAGGTAACTTTACACACTTTAGCACGCCCAGAAGGAAGGGTATGGATTAAAAAGAAATGAGACTGAAGGGTTAAGCATTGACTGTAGCAGAGGGTGTTGGAGGCCAGTCAAGAGTTTTTCTTGAACTCTGTTTTTCTTGTTTTTGTTTTTGTTTTTTTCATTTTCTGTTCCTTGTGGAGCAGAGCAGTGTGTCCAGAGTCAGCCTAGTATTTTTGTAGATGAAAGAACATATGTGAAGAGGTAGGGTATTTATTAAAATCTCATCACCAGAGACTGAAAATATAACAGTTTACAAATTGTTCATTTGAGTTACTTCTAACAGGTTAATTTAAAGCCCAGTTTCTTCCTGCAGACAAAAGCTTTGAATTATGCTAGACAAAGTTTAACATTATAGATCTATAATGGAAGGGTATTGTTACAGTGGATATCGAAAGGAGAGGCAGCATTTTTTTTTCCTTTTGTTTGTCTTGGAATGATCACTCTTTATTCTTAATCATTCTTTTATCCTCAATATATAAATAGACTCTTACTGTCATAGGTCCATATATTGTTAAATGAATGAATTGTTGCTCTCTTGGGAATTATTGTTTAATTTTTGTTTTCCTTCAGGACCTCGACTGGATTTTGATCCTGACATTGTTGCAGCTCTTGATGATGATTTTGACTTTGATGATCCAGATAATCTGCTTGAAGATGACTTTATCCTTCAGGCCAATGAGCCAACAGGAGAGGAAGAAGGAATGGATATACAGTATGTATGGTTTGTTTCAAACCTAAGCGTTACTGCTTCAGTGGGATGGTAACCATGGAACTAATAATTGGAGGAGAACTTCAAGAGCATTTAGTCTGAAACTTCTGTGTTGAGAGCAGAAAATGTGAGATTCATTGCTTTTCCTACCAAACCAGATTGGTCAAACACCTTCACTCTTTCTGCCTAGACAAGAACTCTTCCTGAAATATCTTTACTTGTGTAAAGTGGTTTTGTTCTGTTACTTTTTAAGTTGTTTTTGTAGGTAATTTCTGACCTTTATTTTAGGAAATCTGTGGATGAAGATGACAGTGAGTGGGAAGATGTGGATGATAAGGGAGATAGCGATGATGACTGTGACTCTGCAGGCCCATTATCAGATGAAGATGATGTGTCTGTGCCTGGAAAAACTCATGGAGCTATAGCAGACCACTTGTTCTGGAATGAAGAAACAAAAAGTCGCTTCACAGAGTATTCGATGACTTCCTCAGTCATGAGGAGGAATGAACAGCTGACTCTACACGATGAGAGGTTTGAGAAGGTAAGGGCCCCAAATAAAGGATGTTTTAGTACTGTCTTATAGTAATTTTTTTTTTAATACCTATCAGCTTTAGCCCAGGTTGAAGTACTTACCAGTCACAAAATAGTGGCAACAACACAGTCAATCATAGGAAGTTTACAGCTATCCAGTTATAGGTTTGTGTAGCCAACATAAAGCAGAAGGGCAGCAATAACTGTGATAGACAACTCACTTAAGTTTCTATTTGGCCCTTAAAACCCCCACAAGTGGCAAAGGTAAAGATAGAAGCAGTCCACTTGAGGACTTTGATGAAGCTGAGCGGGTTGAGGCTGATCTGGAAGCTGGACATCTCTGGTCGAGTCTGCTGATTCGCTTCCAAGCTAAGTAGATGTTAGGCGCCTTGCTGTGTGCCTTGTTTTTTTGTTTTTAATTTAAAGAACGAGATTGAGACCCAAAGCTAAAACTTTTGAGTGTTGGAAACAGCGTGTCTCTTTATTAAAACAGAGCACAAGAGTACCCTAGTTATTGTTGTTTTCCCTTTACTCATTCTATGAGGCCAATCACCCTAGTTTTGATTCTGGAAAGAGCATGCATAGGTCAAAAGGATTGGCTGATCAAACGTTCTTATTTTCCTCTTTGAGTTCTGACATCCTGATTCTGAACTCCTCCAACAGTAGTCCGTAAGATGCTATGTTTCTGAAGTATCAGCCTGATGGAGCACAAACAAAATTCCATTTCTTTCCATTTCTCACCTGGAGTTTTCAGACATAACTAACACTAAGGAACAGAATGGAAATAGAGTATAAGATGCTTTCGAAAGCTTGAATTTTCATTTACTGTATTTGGTTCTGCTGTAACAGATTCACTTCAGGGTTTATTTATAATCCCAACCTGTAGCTGACTTATACAGGTTCTTAACGCCACCTATGCTGTTGTTCTGTAGCACATAACATCTCCTAACATCATCTCTAATGTGCATCTTTATTACGTATGTCATGTTTAGATTTGTCTCAGATTAGAATGTGAATTCCCCAAGGGCAGAGATTTTTTGTGTTTTGCTCGTGGATACATCCCAGAGCCTAAAGTGGTGTCTTGGCATGTAGTAGAAGTTTAAAGTGTTCCATAAATGATAAATGGATGAAGGAATAGTTTTCTTCAAGGTGAATCTGAAATAAAGGGCCTTACTTTGCTACCTTCTGACCTAATACTATTTTCCCTTTCCTCTTGAGGGAGAAGCAAACTGTTGCTACAAATCTCACTCTTCAAGAGATACATCACCCCCTATTTACTCTTTGTCACAGCTTAATAGTGTCAACAACATTTGCATGATATAGCAATTATTGTCTAAATAAGAATGAAGTTTATACATTAGCAGGACGTTTTTCAGTTGCACAATCTTTTAGTTTGCATAGCCAAGGAATTTGAAAATATCTTCAGGCTAGGCATGGTGGCTCATGCCTATAATCCCAGAACTGTGGGAGGCTGAAGCAGGTGGATCACTTGAGCCTAGTAGTTTGAGACCATCTTGGGCAACACAGATCCTGTTTCTATTAAAAACAAAAAATTAGCCTGGTGTGGTGGCATGTGCCTGTGGTCCCAGCTGCTGGAGGGGCTGAGGTGGGAGGATCACTTGAGCCTGAGAGTTCGAGGCTATAGCGAACTACGATTGTGCCACTGTACTCCAGGCTGGGAGACAGTGTGATACTTAAAAAAAAAAAAGAAAAAAATCTTCAGAAATGTTCTGGCGTAATCTGTGCCTATCATTTTGTTCTCCAAGCTGAATGGAATCATGCCTTTCATTTACATGTCAAATGGGAGCCTATTTTTAGCCTAAATGTATGTCTTAAAGTACTGAGCAGAAATATCTTCCATGTCCTGTTGTTGCATTAAATCCCTACTAATATTTTAATGGTAATTTTGATAGTGCTTGTGTAATAATAAAGTTATTGTAAAAAAAAAATGTGTAGTATTACTGAGTATATTTGCTTTTCATGGTATCTTTTCTTTGTTTATATTCAAGTTTTACGAGCAATATGATGATGATGAAATTGGAGCCCTGGATAATGCAGAATTGGAAGGTTCTATTCAAGTGGACAGCAATCGCTTACAAGAAGTTTTGAATGACTACTACAAAGAGAAGGCAGAGAAGTACAGTGACTTTTCTTTCCTTGTTTAGCTGCTCTTTAAAAAAAAAAAAAAAAAAAAAAACTCCAAAGAAAGATCTATAGTATAACTGAATTGAGGAAAAAAATCCACCTACTCAAAATCCATATTAAGAAAATAAAAAGCGAAAAAGAAAAGGAAAATAGGAGGGGGAAAAAAGAAAGTGGTACATTTTCCATAAACTTTGGCTCATATATAGCTCATCTCTTTTGCCTATATTTTGGTATTGGCGTTCTGAAGTAGAATGTAATAGGAATATATGAGGAGCCATATTCTTTGTATCTTTGACTTGAGAAGAGTCGCGGTAGAATGTACGTTCAGCTTTTTATTTATTTTATTTTTTTGAGACAGACTCTGGCTCTGTTGCCTGGGCTGGAGTGCAGTGGGGCAATCTTGGCTCACCTGCAACCTCCGCCTCCCAGGTTCAGGTGTTTCTCCTGCCCCAGCCTCCTGAGCAGCTGGGATTACAGGCGCATGCTGCCACACCCAGCTAATTTTTGTATTAGTAGAAATGGGGTTCCAACATGTTGGCCAGGCTGGTCTTGAACACTTGACCTCATGTAATATGCCCGCCTTGGCCTCCCAAAGGCCTGAGATTATAGACGTGAGCCCCTGCGCCTGGCCCATTTTTAAATTTTTTCTTACTTTCATTTATTTTGCTTAAAAGTTTTGATAGAAGAATGAGTATTATTAGAGTGTGAAATAATGACAGGCTGGGCATGGTGGCACACACCTGTAATCTCAGCTACTTGGAAGGCTGAGGCAGGAGAATCACTTGAACCTGGAAAGCAGAGGTTGCAGTGAGCTGAGATAGCACCATTGTACTGTAGCCTGGGTGGCAGGGCAAGATTCCATCTCAAAAAAAAGAAATATAAGGACACATTCCACTTGGAAAATAAGATGGTGTTTCTAGTCTTTGGGCTGAAGAATTAAGAATTATTCCAAGTATATACTCTTTTCATCTTTCTGAAATGCCAGGTGTTCTGAGAAGTAGGTATTTATGTCTTGTGAAAAGATAAGAATTTGTTTCTCCAGCTGGATTAGCAGAACCGACCAGCCGGTTATTTTGGCAAATCAGCATCCACGTCAACGTGACTCTTCTTTGAGAGAAACTGAGGAAATGTTCAGATCTGCTTGAAAGGTCTGATGTTCCATGATCACTATAATATATAGATCCTATAGCAGGACAAGGAGCTATATAGTTTGAGTAAAGTATTTGAATACTTTAGGGAGACAGTTGAATTATGCTTTTTTAGGCTTTAAAAACCTGTTTTATTAGGAAGCTGCCTTGAAAAGACGCTGCTAGTGAATGTCCAAAACTAACTGTGGGGAAGAGGCAGGGCTGGGTAAAACAGAGTTTGACAGAAAATGATAGATGAGACACTGGACTATGTGCATTTAAAACATTGGGTTTTTCCACAGCTAACAATTGCAGTTTTAGTGACATGGTATAATAGTAGGTCACTTTTCTCCCTTCTCATTCTTCGCTTTTAAAAACTCAACCAAAAGTTGTATAAAATTGAATACCCTTGAACCCTTGGAGGATCAAGACCTGCCAATGAATGAGCTTGATGAGTCTGAGGAGGAAGAGATGATTACTGTAGTCCTTGAAGAAGCCAAAGAGAAGTGGGATTGCGAATCTATTTGTAGTAAGTATATTCACTTTATGATAATAATTTTTAAAGTATTAAAGTATATCAACTTTAGGCTGGGCACGATAATCCCAGTACTTTGGGACGCCAAGGTGAGTGGATCACCTGATGTCAGGAGTTTGAGGACCAGCCTGAACAACATGGTGAAACTCCTGTCTCTACTGAAAATACAAAAAATTAGCTGGGCATGGTAGTGGGCACCTGTAATCCTAGCTACTTGGGAGGCTGAGGCAGGAGAATAGCTTGAACCTGAGGGGCAGAGGTTGCAGTGAGCCGAGATCACACCAATGCACTCCAACTTGCGCAAGAAGAAAGAGTGTATCTATTATATATATATATATATATATATATATATATATATGTAAACTTTATATTCTAGTACTGAGTTGTAAGCAATTAATAAAACATCAATCAGAGACTCCAGTGTTATTTTGCACTATGAAAACACAAGGTCAGAAATATAGTAGGAATTCACTAATGTTTTGTGGAACTGAAAGTGTGCTTATTGATACATGACTTTTATTTGTTTAGGTACATACTCAAATCTATATAACCATCCACAGCTTATCAAGTATCAACCAAAGGTAAGTCCTAGTGTGCTATTTGAAGGATGCAATGCATAAAAAATAGAGTGCACATTTTTGCACAGTAACTTTTATCTTTGTGGCTAGCAGTGATATTAGGAAAAGTACCAACCGTATGTCATTAATGAGCTATTTTTTAATAGGAATGAGAAATAACTCTAGTGCCATTTTATCCATATTTCAGCCCAAACAAATTCGAATATCTTCTAAAACAGGAATACCTCTCAATGTCTTACCAAAGAAAGGGCTCACCGCAAAGCAAGCTGAACGAATACAGATGATTAATGGCAGTGATCTTCCTAAAGTATCAACCCAGCCACGTTTTAAAAATGAGAGCAAAGAAGATAAAAAGGCAAGAAAGCAAGCTATAAAAGAAGAGCGCAAGGTAAAATATGTTTTTCAAATGTGAGATTTACAAAGAACTGGTGGAAGTAAAGTTAGAGGAATTTTGTAAAAGCAGTGTGTATCAGACTAAAGATATGAATAATACAAGTATATTCTTGTACTTATAACAGGAACGAAGAGTGGAGAAGAAAGCTAACAAATTAGCATTTAAACTAGAGAAAAGAAGGCAAGAGAAAGAGCTGCTGAACTTGAAGAAGAATGTTGAGGGTCTAAAGCTATAGACAGTGGAGCATATAGGGTAAGGCACTTTATTAGGGGCTCTTCATTATGTTTAATAATTAACTAGAGTCTTCAGAAAGAAAACTGCTTTGCCATTTTTACTGGCAGATAAGAGGAAAATACAATATTTGTATTATTTTTGTACTAGCAAGTGTTCCCTGCCAACTGTCTTGTAAATACTGTAATATTTTAATTTTTAGTCTTATAAGCTTACATCTGCTCTGAAATAAATGACTTCATGAATGTGAAATGTTTGGATAAATTAAAGGAAAATATCTTCATAACTTGAATTGGTGTATTCATTTATTTGTATGGTTGTCATAGTTGTTTTTTGCAGATGTTTTCAAATATTTCTTTGAATCCTCTCCACGCCTTTTCAGGAATTACATGGTTTAATTTGCTGTAAGTAGAAAAGTGGCCTGGTTAAACTGAATTTTGAAATGCTGAGTTTATTCTGTTTAATGTAAGATGAGTTTTTCTGAGAAAGTTCCACTGTTAGGAAGCTAAATTTTCCCTTGCTGTATACAAAGGACTATTTCAAAAGGGTGGTAAAAGTGAATATTAAGGTCCTTAAGACTCATATTTCCTGTTAATATTACTGGATGAGTTGCTTTTGGGATTTAGGAACAGTGAAGGCAGGAAACAGAATAGTCAAAGAAATAAGAAAACTTACTTGGCTTCAGTGAGTCCCTAGATCAAAATCAGAAATATTTATTTCAGTTTAAACTGGAGAGTTTGTCTTTTCAACATTATTTAATGTTTGGAACCATTCATACTTGATTAAAATACATAGTTGAAAACTTTCCCTGTTTTTGAGGAGCTGATTTTTGTTTTACCTTATTTAAACTTTTTCAAGGTTTAGGCAATGACAGCATCACAATTGTTGATTATTTGGTAAACTGTGACTTCTTGCAACAGGTTAGTGACCCTGGTTTATGTTCTTGGCTAGTGTGTTACCTGGACTAGGCTGTAAAAACCTGGGAATGTTGTTGCTGTGAGTTAGGAACAGAATGGCTGGGGCAGAACCATTTTTGGCAGGTGAGCTGCATTTGATACCTGAATTATTAGAAAATACCTTCATGTGTAATTATTTGTTTATGGCTTTTCCAAAACTGGTAAGTATTAGCTTGTTCTACCATGTGTGATCCATTTAAATCTAAGCATTGTAGGATATTTAGAGTTATAAAAGCTGATGGCATCAAGTATTCTACCAACATTGGCTAGAAAAAAAATCTGAAGAGCTGGTCATTGCAGAAGTAGGATACTGGAGAGAATGTATTGAAATTCCAACCTGTGAAGTAAAGGGTCAGATGATGGTTTATGTCAATATTGAGAATGCAAGTACTAAAAGGATTGGCCATTTATTTTGATAGCTGTCTAAACTGAAGATTCTCAAAAACAGCAAGGGTCTTGACAAACGTTGGATGTTACTTTGTCATGATGTTACTCAAATTCTGCTTATGAGATGCTAATTTTATTTTACTGTGTTTAAATCCATATATTAAATGTTTCTCAATTAAGAGAAAAAGACTAGGCCACAAGTCTTGATGAAGCATATTGTGATTTAGGCTGATTATACTCCAAACTTAAATATTTCAATTTTATCCTGAAGAACAAATTCATAATACTTTGAATGAATTTTCTGATAATGTAGTTCTCTATAAATCTATAAATGATGATTGGGAACTGAACATAAAAGCTCCATGCTAAGTGTTGGGAGTCCAAGGATCAGAGGGTTTTGCTTTCAGGAGCTACATGGTCTGAGGAGGCAGCATAGGTGCAGCGAAATGTAACTCAACGACACTGCCGCTGTGGTAAGTACCACTTGTAATGAGAATCTGGGTGCTTGCTCTTCCCCTAGAAGTGTTCTCACTGCAGGCAGACCTTCCTCATGGTTGGTGCCCAGCTGTCACCTTCACTATAGGCTATTCCCTGAGCTTGTATTTAAAAATAGCACACGTATCCCTCCCTGGCATCCTTGACCCACCCTCCCTGGTTTATGTTCTCCACAACATCCGTTGACACACAGGACTCTGTCAGTCTCCTCTCACAGAACAAACCCTAAAGACACAGTGTTTTGTTTATTGCTTTATCCTAGGCTTGGAACGGTACCTGACATTTGGTATACATAGTGTATGAATGAATGGATAGATGGGAAAGATTTCAGAAAAGAATTAAACATGGAGGGAACCATAGTAGGGCCTAGACTCACTGGGGTTAGCGGGGAGAGAAAGGCCTGAAAGATTCCAGCAGGGGGCAAAATCTTGAACAATTTGTATCTTAAACCTATTTCGTTTAAGCACTGCCCATGACTAGTGTAAAACCACTTAGATATCGAGTACCACAGATGCTCCTTGACTCATGGTGGGATTATGCACTGATACACCCACCCTAAGCTGAAATGGTAAATCAAAAATGCATTTACTACACCTAACCTACTGAACATCAGAGCTCAGTCTAACCTACCTTAAACTTGCTCAGAACACTTCCGATTAGCCCACAGTTGTGCAAAATCATCTGGCAATACAGTACACTGTAGAGTATCAGTTTGCCCTTGTGGTCACGTGGTTGACTGGGAGCAGTGGCTCACCACTGCTGCCCAGCATCATGAGAGGATTGTACCTCTTTCTACTGAATACATACTGCTTTCTCACCATCACAGAAAAATCGTTAAGTTTAACCATCGTAAGTTGAGGCCTGTCTGTACTGTTACTTTACAAATCTAAGTATCTGAAATGCAGTTACTGCTTACCAGATTAACTGTGATGCCCTGTATCTACACTTCCATTGTGATGTCATCAAGTCACCTCAGGGGAAAGAACTCTTAACTTCTTGTAACTTGACTGGTATATTTTCAATACTTTTTAAATGACTAAACAGATATTTAATACATTTTATTTTATTTACTTTTTATTGTATTTGGGCTCTGGGGTACATGTGCACATCCTGCATCCTGCAGGATTGTTGCATAGGTACATACATGCCATGATGGTTTGCTGTCTCCATCTTCTGCTACCGTTGCCTACCTCAGGCATTTCTCCAGGTGTTATCCCTCCCCCTCTTCCCCACTCCCCCTCGCTGTGCCCCTCTCCCTGCCCTTCCACCCCCCCACCTAGTCCTGTGAGTGTTGTTCCCTTCCCTGTGCCCAAGTGTTCTCATTATTTTCAATACTTTTATATTACTTCTCCATGTGGGTTGACATTGGTATGCTTTATCAGGCTTGTTCCAGTTAAAGGACAGAGAAAGTAGAAATTCTAATGGCCTTGAATTTTAATTGTGAAACTTACAGGAGAATGGTTAAAGCAAATACAGGGCCACTATTTGAGTTAAGAAATAGAACATAGAAGTCACCCGTGGGCCCATTCTTGATTTCATTTCACTCTTCCCCCTCAGGTAATTCTTACGTACTATCTGACTATCATACAAGTTGAACATCTCTAATCCAAAATCCAAAATGTTGAGTGCCAGTGTGACACAACAAATAGAAAATATGATGCATAAGTACTCAATACAAGCTTTGTTTCATGCACAAAATTATGTAAAATATTGTATGCAATTACCTTCCGGCTGTGTGTATACGGTGATACAAGAAACAAAGTGTTTAGACTTGGGTCCCATCCCAAGTCTAACCTTGTTCCGAAGTCTGAAAAAAATCTGAAATACTTTTGGTCCCAAGCATTTTCGGTAAGGGATACTCAACGTGCAATAAATATTTCCTTCTTGTTTAAAGCCACTTGTATAGTGTCCCTAAACACATCTTGTTTCATTTTGAACAACTGAAAAACACAAACCTAGCTTTTTGAGGGCAATATTTGCTACCAATTAGATGAAAGCATCCTAGGGAGGATGAACTGTGAACAGTCCCTGGGTCTGACTTATGCTTTAGAGTTTAAAGAGCCCCATGCTTAGATGTCAGTGAGCAACGTGATGAGTGAGTTTTAGGGAACAAGTCACAGTTTGAGCATCCAGGATCTGCAGAAATATGCTTAGAGGATTGCATTCTTGTTTTATATTTTCTGCTTCTAAACTCACCCCTACCTCTAAAGGTCAATGCAGAACCTTCCTATGGGGTGAAATGAGTGTCTCCAACTGATCTAGAGATCAGGATACAAAAGGGAGAGCAGGCACTTTATTGGAATATAGCCAAACATGCCAAGTATAGAACAAAATGGGAGCCAGACTTCCTTGGATATACTATCTTGAGATTACAAAGGCAGTAGATATCTTAGTCGTGATAGCCTTCAACACGTCTGTCTCTAATCACACACCTCAAACCTCGACTGGTTGCCCTTTGGTTCTGGTGCCCAGCTATCAGACTGGGAATTCCCTTCTTTCTATCCAGTATACAGTTGCCTTTTCCTATATCTTATGCACATACTTGTGGATCACATCCTCCAGTAATTCCTAAAACGGGGTATAGGGGATGTAGGCTTTTTGGGAACTTGGATGTCTGGAAATATATTCTTCTCTTATGTTGGATGGACAGCTTGACTGCATATAGAATTCTTGGTTGTAGATTATTTTACCTCAGAAGTTTAAAGGGTTTTCTCCATTTCTTTCCATTTCCAATTTTGCTTTTTGGGACTCTGAAGCTATTCTGATTGCTGATTATTTATATTTTTCTTCAGAAGTCTGTAGAATCTGTCTTAGTGTTCTGAAACTTCCATTTTACTGGATCTTTTAAATCAGAAGGTGTATTAGGATTATCTAGAGGGACAGAAGTAATAGTATATATACATATATACATACAAAGAGAAATTTATTAAGTATTAACTCACACAATCACAAGGTCCCACAATAGGCCATCTGCAAGCTGAGGAGCAAGGAGAACCAGTACAGTGCCAAAAATGAAGAACTTGGAGTCTGATGTTTGAGGGCAGGAAGCATCCAGCATGGGAAAAAGATGGGAGGCCTGGCCAGTCTAGTCTTCCCACATTTCTCTCTTTGCTTTATATTCTATCTGCAGTGGCAGCTGACTAGATGGTGCCCACCCAGATTAAGGATGGGTCTGCTTTCCCCAGACCACTGAATCAAATGTTAATCTCCTTTGGCAACATCCTCATAGACACACCTTGGATCAATACTTTGCACCCTTCAATCCAATCAGGTTGACACTGAGTATTAACCATCACAAGTCTATCTTTGTCAACTTGAACCCATATACATCTCCTAAAATCATATATAATACTCAAATAAAGATAATAATAAGGTCATAATTATACCTAACATAATACAACTATCCTTCATACAACCGGGAACGCACCAATCCCCAACCTCAATACTATTACATAAAGTTAACAAGACTTAAAGGCTGATGTGAAGTCAATAAATCTTATGTCACATGATGAAGGAAAGGAAAATGAAAATATCTTTTTAGTACAAGTGTATACATTCACAAACATTTTTAACAAAAGGAAGAAATACTCATGACAATTACTGTCCTCATTTCTGCAGCTGGTCACGTGGTGGTAGCTGGTATTGATGACTGCCTTCTTCTACTACCCATTCTGTATTCCCTTTGCCTTCAGCAAGCACCTTAGCAGGTTGCGGTTTTTTCCTAGTGGAGTGACCTAAACCTTCATTCCTGAAGGATCTGGGCCATTTGTAGTCCTACCTGGATTGGGCTGTTGTAGTTTCCCATTGACTTTAATCACAGGGCATGGTAATACTAAGAGACATCCTAATGGATCTCCTGTATTCCATGGATACTTTTCCTTACCTCCGTTGTGGAGTAGTAGACCCTATGCGGCCTTCTGGAGAACTTTACCCCAGCCCTCTAAAGTATTGTAACCTAATTGGTTTTGAAGTTGTGACTTCAAAAGTCCATTTCACCATTCTATCAATCCAATTGCTCAGGATGATGGAAAATATGATGAGAACAGTGAATTCCATGAGCATGAGCCCACTGCCACACTTCTTTAGCTGTAAAGTGAGTGCCTTGGTCAGAGGCAATGCTGTGTGACATACCATGACAGTGGATAAGGCATTCCATGAGTCTACAGATGGTAGTCTTGGCAGAAGCATTGTGTGCAGTTAGGCAAACCCATATCCAGAGTAAGTGCCTATTCCAGTGACTCTTCCATGAAGGTTCAATATAACCATAATTTGCTTGTTTCTTTCCAATTTCTATGCAATTTTACTTTACTTTCTGGGAGATTTTTCTAATTTTATCTTTCAACCCTCTATTGAGTTTTTCCCCTAAAGGCTTTTTTAATTTCTAAGAGTTGTAATTTTCCTTTAAATTACTTTTTTTGTCTGTTTTGGACTTACATACTAGAGATGTTCCTCAGATCTTTGGAAATTCCTGTCTGTTTGCTCATCATTAGGATTGGGAGAGGAAAAAAATGGAAATAATGAATGAGTGAGCAGTATTTCATGACTGAGTTGTATTGTAGGGTGGTCTGAGTGAGCTGTTTGGGAATCTCCCAATCTTTACATATTTGCTAGTGGAATAATTTAATTCCCAGGGAAGTTTCATTTTGCTCTGAGGGTAAGAGTATGGCAAGCAGAGTCCTGTAAGCTAAGTAAAAGAAAATGGGCATGTGGATATTCTCTGCTTTCAGTATCACTATTCACAAAATTAATCACTGGATTGTATATATGTACATGTATACATGCATATATAGACATGCATGCATATATAGCTGGTTCTCATTATTCATGGATTCCCTATTTGCAAATTTACCTACTTGCTAAAACTTACTTGTAACCCCAACATCAATACTCGTGGCATTTTTACAGTCATTTGCAGAAATGCAGAGTCGTAAAAAAGTTGAGTCATCCAGCACATTTTCCCAGCTGAGGCTGAACAAGATAATACTCTACTTTCTTGTTTTAGTGCTCATACTGTACCCAAGTTCCTTCCGTGGGCTATTTAGTGCCACATTTTCCACACCTTTGTGCTTTTTCTTTGGTGATTTCACTGTTTAAAATGGCCACTTTGGACCAGGCATAGTGGCTCACACCTGTAATCCCAGCACTTTGGGAGGTTCAGGTGGGAGGATCACTTGAGGCCAGGAGTTCAAGACTAGCCCGACCAACATGATGAAACCTCATCTCTACCAAAAATACAAAAAAATTAGCCAGGTGTGGTGGTGTGAGACTGTGGTCCCAGCTACTCAGGAGACTGAGGTGGGAGGATCACTTGAATCCAGGAGGTGGGGTTGCAGTGTGCCAAGATCGCACCACTGCACTCCAGCCTGGGTGACAAGCAAGACCCTTTCTCAAAGGCAGGGTGATAAGGAAGGCTGCCTAGCTTAGTGCTGAAGTGCTGTCTAGTGTTCCTAAGCTCAAGGCTGTGATTTACCCTACGGAGAAAATACGCATTAGGTCAACATTCAGGCATGAGTTACGGTGCTGTTGGCATGAGTTCAGCATTACTGAATCAACGCTATATATTAAAGAAGGTGTCTTTAAACAGAAACACACATAAAACAAGGTTTTGTATTGATCCATTAACAAAAATGTTGTGACCAGAGACTCACAGAAACCTAACCCTGTATTTCCCCTAGGAGCAACGGTTCAGTATTTCCTAATTCAGTGCTCACAGTGACTTCATAGAACATAACTACCAAAAATAATGAGAATTGGCTGTATATATGTCTGTATCTATACCTACCTGTTTTTGCCATAGTACTCATGCCTTCAGCCATCCCTCATATTGACTAATGCACTGACTGCTTTTTTTCCTTTCCAGGAAGTAGAATCACCTAGAAACAGGGAAAGGCATTTATCCAGGAAGCAAGAGAGTTGCAGTGTGGGGCAAGGGGTTAGGGGGGAGGTGTGATCTAGGAATCTTAACTTCTTTCAAACAGCTTTCCCCTTGGTCCTCCATATTTTGGCAGTCTCTTCCTCCTCATTCACCTGCCCCAATTGTAGAGGTACACGCCGTCCTGCAGTTCCTGTGACTTTAAGAGACCGTAGTGTGAATCTGGATGGTTCTCAGTTCTTGCCTACTGTTGGCTTGCAAAGTAGAGTTTGGTGTTGCTTTAAGTCCTCCAAGTCAGTTACAATGTATATTAGCTTTCCAAATTTTAGGTTTCTTGTTTTCTTTCCTCCCTGTCCTGTGTTTCTATGACCCTTTGTCCCTTTACTATAGCTTAATTCTTTTTCTTGTCTCATGACTCATGTTCCTGAGATAAATTTTATTGGTAAGTGGAGGTGATTATGCCACCCCCTTGCCATAGGACCATGGAAGATGTTGATATTGCTAAATATTTGCATGTTCTGGACTGCAGAGAACTTAAGAGATCTGTGACTTGCAGACATCTGAATGAAAAAAATGTCTTCCTTTTTTCTTCTCTATCATGCTCCTTTAAGAAAATGTGGGTAGCTTGGTTCCTACAAAGTATTCTTAACTTCCAGCTCAGAAAGAGAATGTCTGGTTAGAAAACACTTTTTCAATTTCAGTCTAGTCCTAATTCTCTCCATGCTTCTTTGTAATGTTTGTTTTCCTGCCCATGTTGTCCCTGATTTTTTTTTTTTTTTTTTTGAGTCGGGGTCTGGCTCTGTTGCCCAGGCACAATCAGTCATGGCTCACAGCAACCTCAGCCTCCTGGACTTGAGTGATTCTTTGATCTCAGCCTCTTGAGTAGCTGGGACCACAAGCACATGCCACCATGCTTGGCTAATTCTAATATTTAAAAATTTTTGTAGAGATGGAGGTCTCACTGTGTTGCCCAGGCTGGTATTGAACGCCTGGGCCCAAGCAATCCTCTCACCTCAGCCTCCCAAAATGCTGAGATTACAGGTGTGAGCCACCATGCCTGACCTATTTTTTATTTTTGATGTGTTAAACAAAGCTTTATCACGCCCAGATTACTTTCTGTTATTCATTGTTAACAATTTCAAAGATTACAAACCAGTGTTTAAATATAGCCACTATAATAGTTTACCAAGTATGATTCTAAATCGAGAGAAAAAGATAGAAATAGCTGATGTGATACTCATTGTTTTAGAACATTTTCTACCAGAGGGGTTCTTTTTATTTTTTGAAAGGTATTCATTTGTTCTGATTTTTAAAATAGTAATGCATAATTTTCATAAAAAGTTTGAAAATACAGAAAACTGAAATAATATTCATCTTTATTCATACCAAAAGTAATTACTCTGTGTGTGCCCTTCCAGTCTTCATTAGTAAATATATGAATAAAATATTTCATTAATATTTTTCCATGTTATTCTCCCACAAATCCTTTTCAATTACTGTAAAAACGGTTTGGCCATTTTTGGCAACCTATTTCTCTGTCAAGGGCCAAATAGTATATATAATTTTTGGCTTTGCAGATCATATGGCCTCCATTGAAAGTATTAAATTCTGCTGTTGGAGCAGAAAAGCAGCAATAAATTGTATACAAATGAGCAAGGCTGTATTCCCATTAAACTTTATTTACAAAAAAAAAAAAAAAAGCCGGCTGGGTGCGGTGGCTTACGCCTGTAATCCCAGCACTTTGGGAGGCTGAGGGGGGCGGACATGAGGTCAAGAGATCGAGACCATCCTGGCCAACATGGTGAAACCCATGTCTACTAAAAAAATACAAAAATTAGCTGGGTATGGTGGCGCGTGCCTGTAGTCCCAGCTACTCGGGACGCTGAGGCAGGAGAATGGCTTGAATCCGGGAGGCGGAGATTGCAGTGAGCTGAGATCACACCATTGTGCTCCAGCCTGGCTCCTGGCAACAGAGCGAAACTCTGTCTCAAAAAAAAAAAAAAAAAAAAAAAAAGAAAAAAAAAAACAAACAAAAAATTTTGCCCACTGGCTACATTTTGCTGACGCCTAGATATTATTTTTAAACTTTTTATTTTGATATCGTTTTACAAAAAGTTACAAAATAGCACAGAGAGATGCTGGATGTCCTTTACTCAGTTTTCTCCAAGTTACATCTTAAATAACTGCAGTACAATGTCAAAACCAGGAAACTGACATTAGTACAATGTGTGTTCACAGTCTGTACCATTTGATGACGTGTTACCACAATGGAGATACGTAACTATTGCATCACACAGATATCTCCCTCATTCTAAGCCCATATATTCACAGCTACCTTCCACCCCACTCCCAATCATCTTTATCCTTTGACAATCTCTAATCTGTTTCCTATCTCTCTACTTTTGTCATTTTTGAATATGTTGTGCAGATGTGTGACCTTTGAAGATGGGCTTATTTCACCCACCATTGAAATCCATCCGGGTTGTTGCGTGTATCAGTGGTGTTCTTTTTGGCCGGGCACGGTGGCTTTCACCTGCAATCCCAATACTTTGGGAGGCTGAGGTAGGAGGACTACTTGAGTCCGAGAGTTTGAGACCAGCCTGAGCAATATAGTGAAACCTCGTCTCTATAACAAATAAAAAACTAGCTTGTACCAGCTACTCAAGAAGCTGAGGTAGGAAGATTGCTTGAGTTCAGGAGGCAGAAACTATAATGGCCATGATCACCCCACTGCACCCTAGCTTGGGCAAAAAAAAAAAAAAAAAAGTGGTCTTTCTTATTGCTGAGTAGTATTCCAGGCTATAGATATACCACTGTTTGTTTAACCTTTCACCTATTAAAAGGCATTTTGGGAGTTTCAAAGGTTCTTTTAAGGTTCTAGCAATCACATATTCCATGTGATTCAGTTTATAGAAACACTGCAGACCTCATTGATCTCCATGTTTGATGCAGCTGGCTAGGTAGGTGTTCCTTTCGTTCCTTATAGTCAAGCTTCTGAGTTGAATGTGGTTCAGAATGTGGTGGTCCATTTGTATCCAAGTATTGAATTGAATCGTATCATTTGTATCTGTCAGTATTTTAAACTCATGGAACTCACTGATTTCAACCAAAGGTCATTGATCCTCTAGGGACTTCTAGTTGCTTTGCAGGTGAGTACCAACATATCTCTAGTTGTGGTGATGGTTGAATTAATAGTCTTAATACTTGGAAAGAGAAAGACCCAAATTCAAGTCTCAGTATTACCACTTACTACCTCCAGTCTTAGAGAGGTTACCTACTTGAGCCTACTTTATCTCATTTGTAAAATACAAATAGTACTAACCCTGTCTCCTAGGGTTACTGTGAGGATCACATGAGATCACATAGGAAAACACACAAATGTTATTGTCATATTAATAAAAATAGATTACCCTTCACTAGTGTTTTAGAGCAGCAGCAGTTTTATAATCAAGATGAGTAGTTTCAGGTTGTAGTACCCTTGGGTAAAAATATGTATACATATTTTATATATATATATTTAGATTTAGATGCAGTTTTACAAACTGTGACAAAAGAACACAAAAGAACAGGGAAGGCAAGAGGTATTTCTGTGTGCTGTGATGGATGGCCTGTGTTGAAAACACAATACCAATTAGCAGATATGAGAAGAAATCATTTAAATCAACAATGTCTGTAGCAGGCTGCCCATCTGCTTCCTGTTAACTAGCCCTTCCTTTTTCAAACTGTCTTCCTTCGGTTTCCATGACCCTGTTCTCTCCTGTTTCTCCTCCTGGCTTATCATCATCATTTTCTTGGCCCTTAAATATAAGTTTCCCTAAGGATCATCTCTGTACTTCTCTTTCCATGACTGCTTCCCTGGCAGTATCACGCCTTTACTTCATTCCTCAAAGCCTACATCTGTGTCTCTAACCCTGAACTCCCTCATTTCCATCCTGCTGGCTGGACAACTCTATGTCAACTCAGTATTTCCAAGGCTGAAGTCATTTTTTCTTCCTAAGATGGCCCTTCTTTTCAAGTTTGCTGTTTCTATCTCACAGCCCCAGCATCTTCTCATCCCTCTGCCTCTAAACGTAGAATAGTCCTCAAGCATTCTTCTTCCTTTGCCACCTCCTACCTGCCACAAATCTAATCATGTTGTTGACTCTGACACAGAATCTCCAATCTCCTCTTTCCTTTCCATTTCAGGTCTGCACCTTCAGCTTTTTTTGTGGGTGTGGGGGAGACAAACTCTTGCTCTGTCTCCCAGGCTGGAGTGCAGTGTTATAATCATGGCTCACTCTGCCTCCTGGGCTCATGTGGTCCTCCCACCTCAGCCTCACGAATAGCTGGGACCACAGGCATGAGCCACCATGTCCAACTAATTTTTTATTTTGTGTAGAGACACAATCTCCCTATGTTGCCCAAGCTGGTCTCGAATTCCTAGGCTTAAGCAGTCCTTCTGTTTCGGCTCCTCCATAGTATTGAGATTACAGGCATGAGCCACCATGCCTGGCCCACCTGTAGCTTTTTCACTAAACTCCACTCTTCTCCCACTATACCCACAGCCCATTCACCCTGCCTCACCTTTGTCACATCCATTTTCCATGGCTCTTTTTAGGTTCTTCCAATTTAATGTTCTGTGTTGCTTTCCTTTCATGTAAAGCCCAGATGATTGGTCTAATATAAAATCTGTGCTCGTACCTCAAACTGCTTTTTTTCTTAACCTAAGACGTCATAACTTTGATAAAAGTGCTTTTTAAATATTTACATACTCCTGATGAACCGAAAGGAAGTAATATAAAAAAGCTTTTTTTCCAGAATTTCATAATATTTTGCTTTTCTCATGATAGTTTTCTATGTCATTAATTATCTGCATACTTTTTTCTATGCTGGTCCCATGTATGATTTCTCCTAATATTTCCACAGAATTGCATATGGCCAATATCTACTTATTGAATGAATGATTGTTCCTATGTTAGAAACTCAATTCTTGCTTGACCCATGCATTCAACCAGCATTTATTGAGTACCTTATTATGGGTCAAGTACTTGGAGGCATTGGGGATAAAATAGGCACAGTCTCGGCCTACACAGAACTTACATTATAGTAGGAATCCTAAAGATGTTACCACTGGATTATTTATGACTGACCTTAGGTATTCTCAAGCAAAGTTATCAGGTACTTCATTTAAGAGTGTATTAAAAATTAAATCAAATAATTATATTCTGATTGCCTGAAGGATACGGAATTTACTTGTTTAGTGAAGTGAGAAGTTTATATCAGAAAAGGAAAACACAGGTAAGTTTACACAGGGGCTTCCCAAGGGGAAGAAGCAGTTGGTGGGGAGGTAAAAGAGAGTGAGGATATCAAGCTATTGAGGTCACCTCCAGTCAGTCATTTCTTCTCGGCCAGGCAATTCCATGAAACTAACATAATGTGCTCTTGAATTTTACACAGATGGCAATCAGGAGTTATTTCCCTGTGAAGTCTGTGGAAGACGCTTTGCAGCAGATGTTCTGGTAAACATAAAGACATTTTGTAGATGTGTTTCATTGGACTTAAATGAACTGTCAAGTCAGTGAGGAGGCGGCAGTGCAAAGATTAAAGACAGATGTGGAGGAGAAGCCAGGGAAGAGGAAAAGTATATAACCTATGGCTGGTGGGCCCAGAGAACACTGAGGCAGATTGATGCTGCCTCATTCAAAAGCGACCCTGTTAAACATGGTCCTCCTGAAATGATGCCAGATGGAAGTATCTTGGCATCGTCAATGATCCCTTGAGAGGTTTTGGCTCTTCCGCCTTTTCTTTAAGCATCAAAAATTCAAATTTCAAGGCCAAAGCACCAGGGAAATTAGCTAGTCAATAGGAATGAGCATTGAATTTCGGACATCTGGAAACTTGGCTTTTAGCCGCAAATTTGTCACTAATCCTGACAAGTCCTTTAACCTTCCTGTTTTCTGCTTTGCCACGTATACAGAACCTTCTAATTTCAGGGTTTTTATACCAGTTGAACAAAATGATACATGGATATGAGGGCTGTTCCAAGATCTAATTGTCCAGATTCAAGCTAACTACATGTCAAGTCCCTTGATTGATGGCTATGAAGTTGAATAAAAGCTTGATTTGTTTCAAAATTAGGGAATCAAATAGGTGGTATGCCCCAATAATATACAGGGGTCCCCAAGAAAGATGGTTTTTTCAGAAAGAAAATCTAAGAGGGTAATTCAGCTGTCAGTCAGGACATTTTAGATCAAGGAGACATATGGAACTTAAAGGATGTGGACTGGAAGCCTGACTACATTTCGGAAAAAGACTATAAAATGAGGTTGGAGGTTTTATTTTTCTGGGGAATTTAAAAAATGAAACAGCTGTCTTTTAGTTAACTGTGGTTAGAGCTTCCTGAAACTGGAGGGAGAGCTTGCAGAGCTGGTTGTGGCCCTGTAGCCCACCAGTGTGTGTCATTGGTTTTGCCAGCCTGGAGCTGCACCCCCTGACAATCAGTTTGAGAACTGAGAGCTTCCGTTTGCAGAGGGATCTCTAAATGTCAAGTCCCTCTTGGACACTTTTGAGTTTCATTCCTAATCCTATTTCTAGGGTATTGATCAAATGATTTGATCTTTCTCTCTTTTTTAGTTTAAAATCGGATGGCTTGTTCTTAGCCAGGTGCAATGATTTTCACAGAGCTTGTATTTTGCGGGGGTCTAACAAAGCTACTGTGTCAATGGCAGCTATTACATGTCACATATCCATCAAGGGAGAGGGCAAAGGTCCCATAGTGGCACAATAGCACATTTCATACAGGTGGTGCACAGGCAAAGCTCTGCATGTTAGCTCCTCAGTTTTTGTATCAGAAATGTTGATGCTTAAAGGACTACTGGTTGGAGTAAACAGCATACTGTCCACATTTGAGTTAAATATATAAACCCAAATGTGAAGTAAGTCTCTTTAACTATAAAGGCATTTTACTGTCTGTGCTCAAACACAGTATCTAGTTATATGTAACACAAATGAGAAGAGCAGATGGATTTGCTCTGCTGTGATCTGTTAGAGAATGAACTAGGTTCTGAGGAGCAACGCAGTCCCGTAGTGGAGGCTGTCTAGGTACACCTAGTGTTAAAAACTGTGATTGTGCACTTAAAAAATTCCAATCCCCACCCTTTGTTTTCTAGAAAAGGCATGGACCAATATGTAAAAAACTCTTCAACAAAAAGCGTAAACCTTTCAATTCTTTGAAGCAAAGATTACAGGGCACTGACATTCCTATTGTGAAGAAGACTCCACAATCTAAGGTACTCCTGATATCTTCTTTATTGTTTGTTATTACATTCTGTGGTACTCTGAGGCCTATTTCTGGGTTTTCTGGTTTCATTTTTGCTTGCTAATGCCATAATGTAATGTAACTATAATCCACCTTTACTGTTTTCTTTATGATCTTGCTCACTTAGATTTTCAAATATATTTCAGATATTTTCCAGATATAGCAAAAAATAATCTTGTTCATGTTTTCAGTAGAGTGGCTCTAAATCTAGCAATTAACTTGAGAAGAAAGTCACTTTTAACCTTACATTTGTCTTTCTTTAAAGTTTTATAGTTTCTTTATTTTTCTGATTTTTCTTTTGTGTTTTCCCTCACTGTTGGAGCTTGCAAATTATATTACTGTATTTTCCAAACCTCTTTTAGTAGTGCTTTTGAGAATCAAACTCTTCTTTTCTCCAATTTTCACAGTCCTGTTCCCTCTGAATTCAAATTCCAACTTTAAAAAAAAAAAATTGTATTGGAGAGGTATATAGTCTAGGGTATTATTTGTTGGTTTTATTTTTTGCAGTCTCCACCTGTGAGGAAGTCTAACTGGAGACAACAACACGAAGACTTTATTAATGCGATCCGATCAGCAAAGCAGTGTATGCTAGCCATTAAAGAAGGCCGACCCCTCCCACCTCCACCTCCTCCATCCTTGAACCCAGGTGTGTGGACATTTTGGGTTGCTTTTGAGGCTGTGCTTGACTTTTGACCAAATCATCATGCCCTATATGTACTCTGAAATTGGCAATAACAATTATATAGAAGTAATTTTATTAATTATATAAAAGTAAACATCCTATTTTTTTTTTTATTCTACATAAAGATTCTGTGTTTCTTCCTAACTCTGTCTCAATGTGAGAACACCATGGTAGTTACGCTGTAGTATTACCTAACTGCAAGGGACACCATACACCTCATAGCTGATGCACATGGAGCTATGCAGAGCAATCCAAACAATTCTGCAAAAGCCCCATTGTGTTAGATACCCACAGCTCTTTTTTTTTTTTTTTTTTTTTCCATGTAAAATTCCCAAAACAGGAAATTTGGCATTTTAACCATTTGAAGCTGTACAATTTAGTGGCTCACAGTTTTTTTACTGAAAACCATTTTATTTTGAAAATTTAAAAATCTGCAGAAAGAGGAAGGAATAGTACAGATGCCCTCCCCTGAAATTTGGCAATTGTTGATATTGTTGCCATAATTTCTCTCTCTCTTCTTTTCTTTGGCAGATCCATTTAAAAGTCAGTTCTAAGCATCATTAGTGCTTTATCTTTAGCCATTTTAGTATGCATCTCTTCAGTATCAGTTCATTTTCCTACATAATCACAATACTATTATCACACCTGATATATATTAATGTTTTCCAATTACCTTAAGAATATTTTTTAAAGCTTTCTTTTCACCCATATTCAGCCACAGTCCAGGCTCCAATCACAGTATACGTATTGCCTTTTGCTGTCTCTTCAGTCTTTATTAAATCTTGAACAATACTCCTACCAGGCTATTTATCTTTTAGAATGTCTCATGTTCTGTATTTCTCTACTTACTTAATCGTATTGTTTAACTTTTTCCTCTATCTCATCTTTCTGTAAGCTGGTAGTTAAGGCTAGAAGCTCAATGAGATTAAAATAACTATTAATATAAGATCATTAATATATCAACAGTAATCTTATCAGAAACAATATATGATTTGCAAATATTTTCTCCAATTCTGTGGACTGTTTTTTCTCTATCTTGATAATGGCCTTTAATATACAAAAGTTTTTAATTGTGATTATGTCCAGTGTATCTGTTTTTTCTTTTGTTGCCTGTGCTTTTGATGACATATCCAGAAATTAATCACCAAATCTACATTGTGAAGCTTCCCCATGTGTTCTCTTTTAGTTTTAGCTCTTATGTTTAGATTTTTCAAATCAGTTTTGAGTTAATTTTTGTGTGTAATATAAGTTTCCAACATCATTTTTTGCATGTGGATAGCCAGTTATCTCAGCACCATTTGTTAAAAAGACTTTCCTTTCTCCACTGAATAATCTTGCCATCATTATCAAAAGTTACTTGACCATATGTTTGAGGATTTATTTCTGGGCTCTCTGTTCTATTCCATCGATCTCTATGGCTGTCTTTATGCCAGTACTAAGTTGCTTTGATTACTGAAGCATTCTAGTAACTTTTGACATCAGTTTGAGTCCTGCAAGATACAGTCAAGATTGTTTTGGCTGTTTTGGGACCTTTGGGATTCCATATGAATTTTAGGACTTTTGTGCTATTTATGTAAAAATATTATATTGAGATTTTTGTTAGGGATTGCATTGAATCTATAGAATGTTTTAGGAAGTATTGTTATCTTAATAATATTAAGTTTTCCAATCCATGAACATGGGATGTCTCTCTATTACTTACATCTTTTATTTCTTTTAGCAAAATATTGTAGTTTTCAATGTAAAAGTCTTTCTCCTCATTGGTTAAATTTATTTCTAAGTATTTTATTCATTTTAGCATTATTATAAATGGAATTGTTAACTTTCTTCTCATATTATTCATTTTTAGTGTATAAAAATGTAACATCTTTGTATGTTGACTTTGTATCCTATAACTCGTGCTGAATTCATTTATAATATTATTTCTGATAGTTTTTTTGTGGAATTTATAGGATTTTCTACAATAAGATTATGTCATCTGAAACAGAGATAATTTTACTTCTCCCTTCCCAATTAATAGGTCTTGTATTTATTTTTCATGCCTAAATAACTTTTAGTACTATATTGAATAGGAGTGGCAAAAGTAGACATCCTTGTCTTGTGTTTTCCATTAAGAATTATATCAGCTATGGGTTACATGTTACTTTTTAAAGCATAAATAACAGCATATAGTGGGTATTATAACATGGAAGTGAAATATATGAAAACATTAGCACAAGGTTGAGTAAGGAAAATGGACATATACCGCAATGGTCTTACATTATATGTGAATAAGTATAGTGTCATTTAAAGGTAGACAATTGTATGGTAAAGATACCTATTGTAAACTCTAGTAACCACTAAATAAAATGTGATATAACTAATAAGACAATACATGGAGTAGAGATAAAAATGTAAAAAAAATTCAATCCAAAGGAGGAAAAAGGAACAAATAAGAGGTGGGATAAAGACAAATAACAAGATTGTAGACTTAAACCTAACCATATGCATAATTGTATATTAATGGCCTACACACTCCATATAAAAGACAGAAATAGCCGGGCGCGGTGGCTCAAGCCTGTAGTCCCAGCACTTTGGGAGGCCGAGGCGGGTGGATCACAAGGTCAAGAGATCGAGACCATCCTGGTCAACATGGTGAAACCCCGTCTCTACTAAAAATACAAAAAATTAGCTGGGCATGGTGGTGCGTACCTGTAATCCCAGCTACTCAGGAGGCTGAGGCAGGAGAATTGCCTGAACCCAGGAGGCGGAGGTTGCGGTGAGCCGAGATCGCGCCATTGCACTCCAGCCTGGGTAACATGAGTGAAACTCCGTCTCAAAAAAAAAAAAAAAAAAAAAAAGACAGAAATTGTCAAACTGAATAATAAAGCAAGACCCAACTATAAGTCTTCCATAAGAAAAACATGTTCGTATAAAGCACAAATAAGTAAGAGCATGGGAAAAGATATACACGCAGACAATTATCATAAAGCTAGAATGACTATATTAATATAGCACAAACTAAACTGTGGAGCAAGTATTAACAGATGATGATTCCAAAGATAAGTACATCAAGAGGACCTATCAGTCCTAAATGTTTATGTACCTAGTAGCAGAGCTTCTAAGAATACGAAACAAAAACTGACAAAGCTGAAAGGAGAAGCAGAGAAACTCACAATTATATTTGGAGATTTTATCACTCCTCTCTTAGTAACTGATAGAATATACAGCAGGAAAATCAGTACAGATATAGAAAAGTTTAACAACAGTAACCAATTAGACCTAATTGACATTTATACTTATCCTATGACACATACCCACAGCAGAAGACACAATGTTTTCAAGTATACATGGAATAGTCACCCAAGAGAGACTATATACAGGACCACAAAGCAGGTCTCAAATTTAGAAGTGAAATCATACATAATATGTTATCTGGACGGAAGAGAATTAAATTAGAAATGTATGACAAAAATATATCTGGAAAATTTCTGAATATTTGGAAATCAACAAGTCATTTCTAAATAACCCATAGATCTAAGAAGAAATCACAAGAGAAATTACAAAATATTTTTAACAGAATGATAGTGAAAACATCTAACTTTGTGGGTTTCAGCTCAATTCATCCCTAGAGGGAATTTTATAGCTTTAAATGTTTACATTAGAAAAGGTTTAGTTCAATTATCTGTATACTAGGCATAAACAATTAAAAAATGAAATTTAAGGCTGGGCACAGTGGCTAATGCCTGTAATCCCAGCACTTTGGGAGGCTAAGGTGGGTGGATCAGGAATTCAGGAGTTCAAAACCAGCTTGGCCAAGATGGTGAAACCCTGTCTCTACTCAAGACAAAAAAAAAAAAAAAAAATAAAACTAAAAATTAGCTGGGCACTGTGGTGGACACCTGTAATCCCAGCTATTCGGGAGGCGGAGGCAGGGGAATTGCTTGAACCTGGGAGATGGATGTTGCAGTGAGCTGAGATTTACCATTTTTCTGGTTGGGAAGACTCAAGATTCTGTTATGATGTCAATTCTAACCAAATTAACATATGTTCAATGTAATTCTAATAGAAATATGTAGAATTTATTTTTGCTGGGTAGAAAATTGACTACCTGGCTGGGTATGGTGGCTTACGCCTGTAATCCCAGCACTTTGGGAGGCCAAGGCAGGTGAATCACTTGAGGTCAAGAGTTCAAGACCAGCCTGGTCAACACAGTGAAATATCATCTCTACTAAAAATATAAAAAATTAGCTGGACATGGTGGTGGGCACCAGTAATCCCTGCTACTTGGCAGGCTGAGGCAGGAGAATCACTTGAACCTGGGAGGCGGAGGTTGCAGTGAGCTGAGGTCACGCCATTGCACTCTAGTCTGAGTGACAAGAGCGAAGCTGCATCTCAAAAAAATAAAAAAATAAAAAGAAGAAGGAATTGACTAGCTGATTCAAAACTTTTATGGAAATGGAAAGGATCTGGAATAGGCAAGATAGTTTTTTAAAAAGCACAAAGTTGGAGTATTTACATTACCTGATGTCGATACTTATTATAACATGACAGTGATCGCGACAACTTGGTATTGGTGTATCAATTTAACAGAAAATAGAATCTAGATATAGGCACCCCCATCTGTGGGTAATTGATTTTCTTAAAAGTTGCCAAGGTAATTTACTGGGGGAAAGGCTAGTCTTAGCAACAGATAATAGTGGAACAACTGGATATCCATATGGAAAAGTAAACCTTGATTCTTGTACCATTGTCTTAGTTCATTTGTGTTGCTATAAAGTAACACCTGAGACTGTGTAATTTATAAAGAAAAGAAGTTTATTTGGCTCACAGTTGCAGGTTGTACAAGAAGCATGGCACTGGCATCTGCTTCTCTTGAGGATTTGAGGAAGTCTACAATCAAGATGGAAGGTGAAGGGAAGCAGGCATCACATGTCAAGAAAGAAAGCAAGAGGGAGGGGAAGGAGGTGGGAAGGAGGTGTGATAGGCTCTTTTTTTTTTTTTTTTTTTTGAGAGGGAGTCTCACTCTAACGCCCAGGCTGGAATGCAGTGGCCACCTTGCAGGCTCAAGCCATTCTCCCACCTCAGCCTCCTAAGTAGCTGGGACCATAGATGCATGCCCAGCTAATTTTTTTATATTTTTGGTAGAGGTGGGGTTTCTCCATGTTGCCCAGGCTGGTCTCAAATTCCTGAGCTCAAGCAATCCACCTGCCTCAGCCTCTCAAAGTGCTGGGATTACAGGCATGAGCCACTGAGCCCAGCCCAGGCTCTTCCTAACAATAAGTTATGATGGGAACTAATAGAGCAAGAACTCACTCCTTACCAAAAGGACAGCACCAAGCTGTTAATAAGAGATCTACCCCCATGATCCAAACACCTCCCACTAGGCCTGCCTCCAACACTGAAGATAAACTTCAGCATAAGATTTGAAGGGGACAAATATCTAAGCTATATTAACCATATATAAAAATTCATTCAAAAAGGATCATTGACCTAATGTAATTGTTACAACTAAAGTTCAACAAAGATTTCCCAGGGAGGACACAAAATCCACTAATAATTTTTTTTTTAATTAGTAAATTGGGCCTTACCAAAATTAAAAATTTCAGTTTGACACTTAAGAAAATGGATTGGATCTGAGGAAATGATCAATATAGAAAAAAAAAAAATGGAAAGGCAAGTTACAGACTGGGAGAAAATATTCATAATATGTATATCTGACAAGGAACTCATATCAAGAACATATAAAGAACTCTGAAAACTCAATAATAAGGAGCCAGCCCAATCAGAGAAGCTCAAGAGATGTATTTGAACAGACATATCACAAAATAATAGGCAATAAGCACATGAAAAGATACTCAACATCATTTTTATTAGGAAAATGCAAATTAAAAACCATAATGAGATACCACTACACATCCACTTCAGTGGCTAAAATTAGAAACTTGACAATACAATACCTGCAATCCCAGCACTTTGGGATGCCGAGGTTAGGCAGATTATCTTGAGGCCGGGAGCTCAAGACCAGCCTGGCCAACATGGCAAAACTCTGTCTGTCTTAAAAATACAAAAAAATTAGCTGGGCATGGTGGCTCGCTCCTATAATTCCAGCTACTTGGGAGGCTGAGGCATGATAATCATTTGAACCTAGAGGCAGAGTTTGCAGTGAGCAGAGATTGTGCTACTGCACGCCAGCCTGGGTGACAGAGCGAGACTCTGTCTCAAAAACGATAAAAGAAGAGCGATGCTATAAGTGTTTGCTATGATGTAGACCAACTGGAAGTCTATACACTGCTGATAGAAATATAAAATAGTACAACCACTTTACACTGGTATTTTCTTAATAAGTTAAATATGCACTTAGCCTATACAGCATTTCCATTTCTTGATATTTATACAAAAAAGGAAAACATGTCCATAAAAAAGATTTACTTGACTAGCTTTATTTATATAGCATAAACTAGAAACAACTGAAAATGTCTATCAACAACTGAATAGATAAACAGATTGTGGAATATTTACAAATGTACTAGTACTCAACAATAAGAAGGAAATACATGCAGCAACATGGATGTTCTATTATATGAACTTATAGGACAGGGAAATCTTATGAATAGTAACAGGAAATGGATAATTGGTTGCTTGAGACTGGCTTTTGCAAAATATTGACTGAAAGAGGGCATGAAGGAATTTCTGGGGTGATGAAAATGTTCTATATTTTAATTGGGTTGGTTACGAATGCATACATTTGTCACAGCTCATTGAACTGTACGTGTAAAATAGGCACATTTAGTTGTGTGTAAATTATTCCTCAAAAAAGACCATTTAGGAAAGTGCAAAAGCAAAAAGCCACAGTATAATCTTACTAGAAATCATCTGGAAAATAAATCATCTGAGCTTCTATACCAGAAAATAATCCTCATATTTGCTTCAGTGTTATTGTGTGCTAATGAAAATATATCTTAAATAATGTATTGTTTTAAGATATTCAGTAGAAAGATATGTGCTATGATTTTAGTAATCATGTAAGTACCTTGGCAACAAGTTTCATGTAACAAAAAACATCTTTTATGAGAAATATATTCATTTCAGGATCAGAAACTACAGGGTTGATGGCTACCTTATGGTTCTTTAATTGAATAAGTACAACCATGTCGGATGTCCTGCTGTGTGAATTTCTCTCACATTTTAGATCCAACTTGGATATAAATGTGACTTGGATCTAAAATGTGGGGATTATTGTTTCTCTAAAAAAAAAAAATTGTTTTGCAAGGCCTCACCAAATGTTCAATTTATTTTTCTTCCCTTTGTATTTCTATGCTAACATATAATTTTATAATTAACTTCTTTCTTGTGCCCTTAATGTAATTTTATGCAACAAACAAAATGATTATATGCACTCTCAACATTTTCACCACAATTTGATGATTTTGTTTATGCAGGGATTTTACATTAGCCCAGAATTCTCAGGCTTAAGTACTGGAGAATTTATATACATACAACTAGAGTTATCTATAACATGGCCTAACCTGCATGAATGTGCCAGTAATTTCCCTTTCTTTCTCAGCATTATTCCCTATTTTCATGACTTAGTTTTTAAGACATGCCTATATTCTACTTTATAGTGACTTAGCTAAGTCTGTTAATGATTTAAATTTCTAGGATACTGTGACAGTTTATGCAGAGAGTGATATAGAATATTTCTAATTGTTATTTTTCTGTGACGCCTGGGACATTCAGTCACCATTTTATATGGCCATATAGACATGGATACACAGTACAGTATTTGCATTTTAGAATGATGCTTGGTTTTCCACCTTTCTGTGAGATCTGGCCACTATATTCCTCATAAGAATTCATTTGTACTCTGACTTTTAAAATCATTACCTATTGAAATAAATAGGACATAGTGATTTTATGAAAACATTATTGATAGAGGAAGACAGGTGACTCCAATTGAGCTGAGGGTAGAGCTTGTAGCTCAATCATGCCGGGTTCAGATTGTTGCAGAAAATACAACAATTCTCAAAATACGTGAAGTTCAACATAAATACAACCAGCAACCTTGAATGCTCAGACGCAGGACCCTCTCCTGCCTGCTCTCTGCTCCTCTGGTGGGGCCTCATGTTCCCTCTGTAGGGTCCCAGAGGCCCTAGTGCCTCCTCTTCTACAGTTTAACCTACCAAGCTGTAATTGCATCTCTGAGATTTTTCTTGGCGGGGAAATAGACTTCAGCATTGCTGTCTCCATGGAAATACGTAGAAGGGTGGCAGCGAGTGAACGAACAAGTGGGTTTAAGGAAGCAACTCAGTATTGCCATGATCATTGTTTTTGCCTGATGTGAGTAGGGTTTATGGTTGCAGGATTTCTTGTGTAAGACTGGCTTTCCAGCTGACAAAATGAAGAAATAACCCCAATCTAAGAGCCATGTTCTAGATGGTTCTTTTAAACCATTGTAAGTGAATTCTGAATGATAATGGCACTTGCTATTATACTTTTTTCCTAGGCAGTTTCATTTCTATTTGGTAGTTGGAATCACAACCTTGCTGAACCTGTTTCCTTATAGCAATATCTAGCATTTATAAAACATTCAGTATGTTCCACCCCACCCACTGTGCCAAGCCTTTATGTGCATCATCACAGTTAACTTTCACAACAATCCAATGAAACAGGTGATATGTAGGTACTGGGAAAATGAAAGCATAAGGAGGTTGGGTAACTTGCCCGAGTTCACACATATAACAAGTAAAGAACTCAGGCTCAAAACCAGTCAGGCAACCTCCAGCGCTGGGCTTTTTATTATTTCCCAATGCTGTCCTGTTATTATTTTTTTTTTCAAGGCATTTATCTCCGTGTGAAATTTTTATTTATCTGTTTCTGTCACAGAATGCTTACTCCTTGATTTCAGAGACATTGCATCCCCAGGTGTAAAACAGCACCTGGCACCAAGTAGATGCTCAGTCAGTATTAAATTAATGATGAGGTACTGCCTTCTGGAGTAAGAAATAAAGGATAAGGCTACTAGATGATTTCTAAGTGCTTACCAATTCTTACATTTTATGAGTATACATTTTAGGAAATGATTTGTTCAAATAGAAAACTCCCCAAACTGCTTAAAAAGGTGGCTTAAAAAATTCTTAACAGCACTACATTAAATATCTATCCACACATGTAGATATTTTGATTGTACACTAACACAAGTTGTACACTGTTTTTGAGGTTGATGCAGTTTCACACCTTTCTGGGGGGAGGGCATTATTTTATGTTGCTGATATCTAACGTGTTATCCCTTTAAGATACCTAAAACAAAGCAAACACCCATCTCTGCTTGATTTAGAGGGGTAGGTGGCAACCTAGTTTTGCTATGAGCAGCTCTATGTTCTAAGAAGATCTTGGCTCTTTCCCACTTTTCACTTCTCTCACTAGCCAATTATGTCTGGTAATTGCAAATGAAAGAAGAATTTAGACAAAAAGCTATAACACAGAACCACAGAGAACCTGAGGCCAACAGGAACTGCCTGGGCCATTGCATCTCTGGAAGCTAAAGCTGTTTTTAGTGGCACTTTCCTATCATCCCTCCTTCTTTCCCTTTTCTATTTTTTAAGCCCTCACCTTTTATCCTATTGCTATCTCCTTCCTGAATATATTGCCTGCTCACTTAGTATTTAAGTGAAAAAAAATCTAGCTACTGCAAAAGCAGTATGTCTTTCTACCAGTGACACAATGCCACTGACCTCCGTTCATATCTCCCAAACCCACATTTGGAAACATCTCATCTCCTTCTGTAACTCCACAACTTCTGTAATACTCACCCAGCACCACAACCTAGGCTTTTGAATTTGCCCTTCTGTGCCATCAATACTAATATTCTGTGATCCAAGAACTACTTTCTTCACACAGGATTCACTAAATAATGTATTTCATTGAGAAGTTCTAAAGTATAATCTTTTCTTTCTGGAAAATTACATCACTTAAACATTTCAAGGGAAGACAATTGAAATGAATACACAGGTTCTGACATTTTTCCTTGCTATGTCCTTTAATTGAGCCCTTGCACGTCTCCTCCTTTGGAATAGTCTCAAACCAGAGTTTGGTACCTTGTTCTTTCATGTTGGAGCAGAGTTCATATCATTACTTATATATTTATTTGTTTACTTATTTGAAATAGGTTCTGGTTCTGTTGCCAAGGCTGGAGTGCTGTGGCATAATCACAGCTCACTGCAGCTTTGACCTCCTGGGCTTAAGCGATTTTCTCAAGTAGCTGAAACCACAGGTACGCACCACCACACCTGGCTAATTTTTTGTAGAGATGGGGTTTTGCCATGTTGCCCAGGCTGGTCTCAAACTCCTGGGCTCAAGTAATCCACCCACCTCAGCCTCACAAAGTGCTGGGATTCCTGGCATGAGCCATCATATCCTTATTTCACTTCATGTAGTCCATTCTATAATTGTTTTTGAAGTGTTAATTTCCATTTGTTGTTGTATTTACATTCAGATTATATTCAATGCCCATATTGTATGAGGAGGTTCAATGAAACCGCAGCCAAGCGACATATTAATTTCTGCAAGGATCAGTCTTCTCGCCGAGTCTTTAATCCAGCCGAGACAGCAGCCAAATTAGCATCCAGAGCCCAGGTAACTGTCCCTCCCCAGGTGTTGGCTTTTGTGCCCTTGCATGCCTGGTGTGAGCAGGTAGAATTTCCTAGAGAACCTCAATCACTTACTCTAAGAAGTGTAAGGGTAAAGAGAACTGATCACTATTACTCATCCGTATGGGAGTTGGCTTCTTTTGAAGGGGAATGCTTTCTAGCTAACGGCATCTTTGGGTGTTGTAGAAAAAAAATATTTCTGGAGTATTTGAAGCTTCTTTGGATGAAGACTTGAATACATAGTGTTTCTATAGCATTACGGAAAAACTCTTTATCCAACAATGGTTATCAATCTTAACCACCCAGAAAAGAATTGCAAATCTGAAGTGAAACTGCCTGAGTTTCACTCACAAGGCAAATGCCCTACAGGTCATGTATTTTGCTCTGTAGAGAAGGGGTCTTCAGCCTTTTATTTAAAGCCACAGAATCAGCAAGTTAAAGGGATATGTGGATGAATGGAAGCAGCTGTTATAATTAGGTACAAATCAATTAAATAACAACCTGAAGTAGAAGATAGTAGATTTACAAACCACAGAACTGGAGCCAGAAAACAGCTCCATACACATCAAAGGTCCCAGGGACATACTTATAATACAGCATAAAAACTATTCGTTTCATAGACATGGCTTAGATGCTATGAAAGTTGGTCTGAATACTTCAAATATATATAGACTGGTTTTTTGTTTATTTGCTTTTGAGACAGGGTCTCACTCTGTTGCCCAGGCTGGAGTGCAGTGGTGTAATCACGTCTTATTGCAGGCTGGAGTGCAATGGTGTAATCACGTCTCATTGCAGGCTGGAGTGCAATGGTGTATTCACCGCCCACTGCAGCTTTGACCTCCCTGTTGCATGTGATCCTCTCACCTCAGCCTCCTGAGTAGCTGGGACTACAGGTTCATGCCACCACGCCCAGCTACTTTTTTTGTATTTTTAGTAGAGGTGGGATCTCACTATGTTGCTCAGACTGGTCTCGAACTCCTGGGCCCAAGTGATCTCCCCGCTTTAGCCTCCCAAAGTGCTGGGATTTTAGGTGTAAGCCATTGTGCCCAGCCTCTACAGCCTGTTTAGAAAGCTGAGTATTTAATGAGGTGGGACCCTTTCCAACAAAAGCGGATCCCGCAGACTATGGATCCTGAGCTCTATCCCCAGAAGCATTAGAGAGTTATTGACTATCTACCATGTACCAGATACCGTGCTGGGTACTGGTTGATCAAGAATTTGTCATTGAAAAATGGAGGGGGACTTGGAGCTGGTACAGTTAGCATATATAGGAGGGCTATGGAAGAAGTCACTGCAATTCTTGGAAGTCTTCAAAGGTAAGCAAACATTTTGCCCTTAAGTATCAAAATGGGTTCACCAGCCTAGAGTTGGGGTTGGGAAGGGCTTTATGCACAAAACATCCAACTTGTGGCCGGAGGCACCCATCTGTGGGGTGGTGGGGCACACCGAAAGCATAGCGTACCTATGAAGGAGGTACAGAGACAGGCAAGATAGGCAGCCAGATATAGAAGGGCTTTAACTCAAGCCAGTTGAGAGAGGAAGAAAAGGGAATTGATTGAATGTATGCCCTAAAATCAAGGACAGCCAGGCCCTCAGGCCTGGAAGCAGGATCTGGAAAGTCCTCAGGAAGCCAGGCAGTCCTCCTTTGCACTTTGCCATCCCATCTCCTCCTCCTGCTATACTCTGCCTTCTCTTCTCTCTGAAGACTGGCTTTCTTGGCCTGTCTGTCCAATTGGCCTCATGTGTCATCCTATAGGCAATGTGGATTGGGTGAACAGTGGAGACTAGAGTTGCATACAACTGGCTTTTTAGAAAGGTCACTTTTGCAACTACTATTCCACATGGATTAATGGGAGACAAAGTAAAACCCACCACAACAGGGAAAAAATGAGGGCCTAGAACAGGAGGATTAATAGGGTTGTGTGGGAGGGAGAATCTAAGAAACAATTGATGAGACTGAGAAAATGATTAGGCATAGAATAAAAGAGGATCAGGGTTGACTATAAGGTTTTCAGCTCCAGAGCCTGAACAGATAGGAAGACAATCTCTGTAGATAATGGAACATGGGAGGGAGGAGATATGTGTGTTGAGGGGTGGTGGTTATGATAAATAGTTTCATAGATTGAGTCTTTTTTTTTTTTTGAGATGGAATCTCACTCTGTTGCCCAGGTTGGAGTCCTGTGGCACGATCTTGGCTCACTGTAATCTCTGCCTCCTGAGTTCAAGTGATTCTTTTGCCTCAGTCTCCCTAGTAGCTGGGATTATAGGCATCCACCACCACACCTGGTTAACTTTTGTATTTTTAGAAAAGATGGGGTTTCACCATGTTGGCCAGGCTGGTCTCGAACTCTTGACCTCAAGTGATCTGCCTGCCTTGGCCTCCCAAAATGCTGGGATTACAGGCATAAGCCACCACACCCGGCCTAGATTCAGTCTTGTCATCTGAGATAGCATGGGAAGAAGTGCAATGTAGAAAAAGCCAGGATTCTACATTCAGTAGTCAGAGTTTGAATTTCTTTCTTTCTTTTTTTTTTTTTTTTTGAGACAGAGTCTCAGTCTGTCTCCCAGGCCAGAAGTGCAGTGGCATGATCTCAGGTCACTGCAACCTCCACCTCTCAGGTTCAAGTGATTATTGTTCCTCAGCTTTCTGAGTAGCTGGGATTACAGGCACCCACCACCACACCTGGCTAATTTTTGTATTTTGGTAGAGACAAATTTTCACCATGTTATCAAGGCTACTCTCGAACTCCTGATCTGCCTGCTTCAGCCTCCCAAAGTGATGGGATTACAGGCATGAACCACCGTACCCAACCAGGGTTTGAATTTCGATTCTATAATTTAGGTAAACTTGGCCGAGTTACGTAAATTCTTGGAGATTCGTTTTCATCTGTAAAATGGGGTTAATCATGTGTGCCTTGCTGAGTTGTTGGGAAACGTATAGTTAAGTGAAGTGCCCCGCTCAGTGTCTTGCACACAGGGACTCCTCCCTTCCTCTCTCCACATTACCCCACCCTCCCCTTCTCCAGTAGCCTTTTCCAGTTGATACGATTGGCACCGCACTTTTGGAGGAATGTGACTACTTTGGGCTTGAATACAGCCTAATTATGGAAAAGTCTCTAAGTATAAGTCTACCTACATTTTGTAAAGCAGTAAAGGGTGTGTTACATTTCTACGAATGGTTCTTCTTACCAGTTAGTCGGCTTTAGTGGGGCCAAAGAGAGCACAGGGAAGCAGCAAACGGAAGTGTTGTTATTCCTGAAGAAGGCCAGCTGGCTGTCCTGAGTGTAACCAGTGACTTGGCCCCATTCCTCTCCTTGTTTTCCAGAGCCGAGTGGTGATTGGGAACACAGAAGAAAAATTGCTTGCTTTCTGCATTCCTTCACTTGCTGTAGAGTGTATCTGAACAGCCGTATTTGTTTCCCTTGTGCCAGCTTCACCCCTTTGGGGCCTTGTCTAATAGTGAAGCTTATTCAGAAATGGAGCAAGAAGGGAGGGGTTGTTTCAGTTTTGAAGGGCTGTTAACAACACAGCCGAAATATGTTTCTATTTTAAACATAATCAACTTTTAAAATGTGTCATACCCTTAACCAAAAGAGACCAATATGGACCTCTAAAAATAGCTTTCTTTGTGTGGATGGGGATGAGCTGCCTGCTATAGGCTCACAGCCATTCTTGCCCAAGTGAGAATTCTCACTTGGTGTAACAGGTTACCTTTATACTGCAGTTTCCATGGAACTGGAGGTGGAATCAACAGCAAGGTAAAAGGAGCATGTGAGAAACCTTTTGGCCCTTATTTGGTTTTAATATAGCTATTCTGCTGCTGCTGCTGCTCTGCAGGGAGGGGTATGGCGTAGGGATGTTGGAATTTCATGCTTAAAACATTTGCTGCCTGCCAATCTGTTTTTCTTCTCTGTTCATATTAAAAAAACAAAATAATCTTCAAATGTAATGAAAAAAATAAAATGTTCTTTAACCATATCCTTATTGACATTAAGTGATTTATGTCTCCATACAACTCATTTTATAGGATAAGCATACCACCAGCAACCCCAAGAGCTTAATTATGAAAGGGAAGGAAAACCCAGATATGGCTTTGAGCAGCAGCTGGGAGGACACGAACCAAGCTAACAGAAATGCAGGGTTTGTGTCCCTTTCCTCGGGACTCAGGGAGTCCCTGCAGATGATGGCAGTCTGCTGCTGGTGAAGGGGGAACAGCTGTACCTCCTATGTGGTACCTGAGGTTACAGAGGGTGTCCTCTGTGTCTCCCTTTCTTTCTCTCTCTGTAGGGTAAGGCTCAGATGGGTCCAAAAAAAGAACCAACTGTTACCAGTGCCGTGGGAGCTTTGCTACAGAACAGGGCCCTCGTGGTCATGAATGAAGTCCCAAACAAGTCAGGTGAGTCTGAGCATGCATTTCAGCTCTCACATGATGGGGGTCAGAGGAGACCACTCTTGGGTTTGGGATTCCCTGGTAGTCTGCAAAAGCTCTAAGGTATTCACAATTGCTTTTGGATACAAAGATATGTGGGTTAGAGGTTAAAGCTTATTTGCTAAAAGGAAATATTTCTTAATTTATCAGGATTACACAACTTTCAGTGTGTACAAGTCAAATTCAATTACTGCAATGAGAGTCTAGAGCCATTGTTCTCCAGTCTAGTAAAATTGAAGAGATTGGAAATAGGAGAAGACCATGTGTCATGTTTGTGTTGAAAATAAGGGGAAAGTTTCTTTTCTAGAAATAAATACTGATGCTCCTCAATTTATGATGGGGCTACATCCTGATAAACCCATTGTAAATAGAAATATCCTAAGTCAAGATGCATTTAATACCCCAATAAACTGATCTAAAGTTGAAAAACCTTACATCAAACTATCATAAGTCAAGAATTGTCTGCACAGTCATCCCTCAGTATCCACAGGGGATTGGTTCCAGGGCCCTGGCGGATACCAAAATCTAGTGGATACTTTAGTGGATGCTCAAGTTCCTGATATAAAACGGTGTAGAATTTGTATATAAGCTACTCACATCCTCCTGTCTACACTAAATCATCTCCAGATTACTTGTAATACCTAAGGCAATATAAATGCTATGTGAGCAGTTATGCTGTATTCAAATTTTTGTATTTAAAAAAATTATTGATACAGTTGGGTTTTATTTATTTATTTTTAATGTTCTCCATCTGTAGTTGTTAAATCTGCAGATATGGAACCCATGGGAACAGAGGCTGACTGTAATTTCTTCAAAGTGACAGCAAGACATAACCATAGGTGCCATCCTAATGGGGATGAGGCAGTATTTCATTTTAGTTTTGATTTGCATATCTCTAATGATTTGTGAGGTTAAGCATCTTTTCAAGTGCTTATTGACCATTTGTGTATCTTCTTTGAAAAAATGTCTGTTCAAGTCCTTTGCCCATTTTTGAATTTTGTTGTTGACTTTTAGGAATTCTCTATGTATTCTGAATATTAATCCCTTATCAGCCATTTGGTTTATAAATATTCCAGGGATTGCCTTTTTACTTTGTTGATATTCTTTGTGTGTGTGTGTGTGTGTGTGTGTGCGCGTGTCTGTGTGTGTGTGTGTGTGTGTGTGTGTGTGTGTGTGTTTGATTTTCAGATAGGGTTTCACTCTTTGCCCAGGCTGGAGTGCAGTGGCACAATCATGGCTCACTGCAGCTTCAACCTCCCAAGCTCAAGTCATCCTCACACCTCATCTTCCCAAGTAGCTGGGACTACAGGCATATGCCACCATGACCAGATAATTTTTAGTTTTTTTGTAGAGATGAGTTCTCACTATGTTGATATTCTCTTGATTCACAAACCTTTAAAATTTTTACGAAGTCCAATTTGTCTATTTTTCTTTGGTTGCCTCTGGCAACCAAGAAATCAAAGAAATTGGATTAATCCTTGCCTAATCCAGGGTCAGAGAAGTTTACTCCTATGTTTTTGCCTAAGCTAAGCCTAGCTGTAGATCTTACGTTTTAGGTCTTTGATCCATTTTGGGTTAATTTTTAATATGTGATGTTAGGTAAGGGTATAGCTTCATTCTTTTGCATGTGATTCCCCCATTCAACCAATGGGTTTGGCACCCTTGTCAAAAATCATTTGACCATATAAACAAGGGTTTATTTTTGGACTCTATTCTATTTCATTGGTTTATATTCCTGTCTTTATGCCAATATTACATTGTCTTGGTTACTATAGCTTTTAGTAAGTTTTGACATCAGGAACCATGAGTCCTCCAAGATTGTTTTGGCTATTTGGGATCCTTTGACATTCCATATGAATTTAAGGTTGGGTTTTTCTATTTCTGTAAGAAACATTCAGACTTTAATAGGGATTGCCCTGAATTGTAGATTGCTTTGGTTAATAAGGACATCTTAACAATAGTAAGTCTTCAAATCCATGAGCATGGAATATATTTCTGTCCTCTTTAATTTCTTTCAGCAATGTTTTGTAGTTTTCATTGTACAACTCTTTTGCCTCATTGCTTAAGTTTATTCTTAAGTGTTCTTTTTGATGTTATTGTAAATGTAATTGTCTTCAAAATTTCTTTTTTTGTTTGTTCATTGTTAGTGTACAGAAACACAACTAATTTTCATATGTTGGCTTTCTGTTCTGCTACTTTGATGAGTTAATTTATTGGTTCTAATAAGTTTTTTTGTGATATCTTTGGATTTTCTGCTTATAAGATCATAGCATCTGTGAACAGAGATAATTTTACTTCTTCCTTTCCTATTTGGATGCCTTTTAATTTTTTTTTTTTTTTTTTTTTGCCTAATTGTTCTGGTTGGAACTTCTAGCACTACATTAAGTAGAAGTGGTGAAAATTAGCATCTTTGCATTGTTCTTGATCTTAGAAGAAATGTTTTCAGTCGTTCAGCCTTGAGTATGGTGATCTCTGGGGGTTTTACATATACGGTTTTTATTATGTTGAGGTAGTTTCCTTCTATTCTTAGTTTGTTGAATGTTTTTTTATCATAAAAGGGTGTGGAATTTTCTCAAATGCTTTTTCTGCATCAGTTGAGATGATGATGTAATTTTTGTTCTTTATTCTGTAAATGTAGTGTACATTGATTGATTTTCCTATGTTGAACCATCCCTGTATCTCAGGAACAAATCCCACATGGTTATGGTATATAATCCTTTTAATGTGCTACTGAACTTGATTTGTTAGTATTTTCTTGATAACTTTTGCATTAATGTTCATAAGGGATATTGTTTTCTTATAGTGTCTTTATCTGGCTTTGGTGTCAGGGTAGGCTTGGCCTCATTGAATGAATTAGGAATGTTCCCATCTCTTCAATATGTTTGGGAAATGTTTGAGGACAGTTGGTGTTAGTTCTTCCTTAAATGTTTGGTAGAATTCACCAGGGAAGCGCTCAACTCCAGAGCATTTTATTATTTTTTTTTTGTCATGAGATTTTTGATGATTAATTCAATCTCCTTAATAGTTGTAAGTCTATTCAAATATTCTATTTATTCAAGATTTACTTTAGGTAGGTGTTGTATTTTTTTTAGGAATTCATCCATTTCATTGAGGTTATCCAATTTTTTGGCACATATTTTTGCATAATACTCTCATGAAATCCTTTTTATTTCTGTAGCATTGGTAGTTATATCTCCACTTTCATTTCTGACTTTAGTAATTTGAGTGTTTTCTCTTTTAATTTGATTTTATTTATTTTTATATTTTTGAGAGAGCCTTACTCTGCCACCAAGGCTGGATTGCAGTGGCAACATCTCAGCTCATTGCAACCTCCACCTCCTGGGTTCAGGGGATTCTCCTATTTCAGCCTCTCCAGTAGCTGGGACCACAGGCACACACCACCATGTGTGGCTAATTTTTGTATTTTTATTAGAGACAGTGTTTTGCTATGTTGGCTAGACTGTTCTTGAAATCCTGGCCTCAAGTGATCTGCCCACCTTGGTCTTGCAAAGTCCTGGGATTACAGGGGTGAGCCACTGTGCCTGGCCTCTTTCTTTTTTTATTAGCCTATCAAGCTAATGGTTTTTATTTTCTTTTTAAGTTCAGGGGTACATATGAAGGATGTGCAGGTTTGTTACATAGGTAAACATGTGCTATGGTGGTTTGCTGCACAGATTGTCCCATCACTTAGGTATTAAGCCCAGCATCCATGAGCCATTCTTCCTGATGCTCTCCCTCCTTTCCCCCCTTCTCCAACAGGCCCCAGTGTGTGTTGTTCCACACCATGTGTCTATGTGTTCTCATCATTCAGCCCCCACTTATAAGTGAGAACACGTGGTATTTGGTTTTCTGTTCCTGCATAAGTTTGTGGAAGATAATGGCCTCCAGCTTTATCCATGTCCCCACAAAGGATACCATCTCATTCCTTCTGTGGCTGCATAGTATTCCATGGTGTGTATGTAGCACATTTTCTTTATTCAGTCTATCGTTGATGGGCATTTAGGTTGAGTCCATGTTTTTGCTATTGTGAATAGTGCTGCACTAAAAATAGGCATGCATGCATCTTTATAATAGAATTATTTATATTCCTTTGGGTATGTACCCAGTAATGAGATTGCTGGGTCAAATGGTACTTCTACCTCTAGATCTCTGAGGAATCACTACACTGTCTTCCACAATGGTTAAACTAATTTACACTTTCACCAACAGTGTAAAAGTGTTCTTTTTTTCTCTACTAACTAGCCAGCATCTGTTATTTTTTAAATTTTTAATAGCCATTCTGATTGGTGTAAGATGGTATCTCATTGTGGTTTTGATTTGCATTTCTCTAATGTTCAGCGATGCTGAACTTTTCTCATGTTTGTTGGCTGCATGTATGTCTTCTTTTGAAAAAATGTCTGCTTGTGTCCTTTGCTTACATTTTAATAAAGTTGTTTTTATCTTTTAAATTTGTTGAAGTTCCTTGTAGCTGCTACATATTAGACTTTTGTCAGATGGATAGATTGCAAACATTTTCTCCCATTCTGTAAATTGTCTCTTCACTCTGATGATAGTTTCTTTTGCTGTGCAGAAGCTCTTTCGTTTAACTAGATCCCATTTGTCAATTTTTTCATTTGTTCCAATTGTTTCTGGTGTCTTCATCGTGAAATATTTGCCCATGCCTATATTCTGAATGGTATTGCCTAGATTTTCTGATTTTCTTCTATGGTTTTTATAGCTTTGGGCTTTACATTTAAGTCTTTAATCTATCTTGAAAATTGATTTTTGCAGATAGTGTAAGGAAGGGGTCCAGTTTCAATTTTCTGCATATGGCTGGCCAGTTATCTCACACCATTTATTAAATAAAGAATCCTTTCTTCATTGATTGTTTTTGTCAAGTTTGTCAAAGATCTGATGGTTGTAGGTGTGCAATCTTATTTCTGGGTTTTCTATTCTGTTCCATTTGTCCCTGTGTCTTTTTGTACCAGTGCAATGTTGTTTTGGTTACTGTAGCCTTGTAGCATAGTTTGAAGTCAGGTAGTACCTCTAGCTTTTTTCTTTTTGCTTAGGATTGTCTTGACTATTCAGGCTCTGTTTTGATTTTATATAAATTTTAAAATCGTTTTTTCTGACTCTGTGAAGAATGTCAATGGTGGTTTAATGGGAATAACAGCGAATCTATAAATTGCTTTGGGCAGTATGTCAGTTTTCATGATATTGATTCTTTCTATCCATGAGCATGGTATATTTTTCCATTTGTGTCATTTCTGATTTCTTTGAGCAGTGGTTTGTAGTTCCCTTTGAAGAGGCTCTTCATTTCCATTATTAGCTGTATTCCTGGGCATCTTATTCTTTTTGTGGCAATTGTGAATGGAGGTTCACTCGTGATTTGGCTCTCAGCTTGCCTGTTGTTTGTATATAGGAATGCTAGCAATTCTTGCACGTTGATTTTGTATTTTGAGACTTTGCTGAAATTGCTTACCAACTTAAGAAGTTTTGGTCCGAGACAATGGGGTTTTCTAGATATAGGATCATGTCATCTGCAAACAAAGATAGTCTGACTTCCTCTCCTCCTATTTGAATCCTCTTTATTTATTTGTCTTTCCTGATTGCCCTGGCCAGAACTTCCAATACTATGTTGAATAGGAGTTGTGAGAGACAGCCTCTTTGTCTTGTGCCAATTTACAAGACGAATGCTTCCAGCTTTTGCTGAATTAGTATGATATTGGCTGTGGGTTTGTCATATATGGAACTTATTATTTTGAAGTGTGTTCCTTTAATACCTAGTTTATTGAGAGTTTTTAACATAAAGGGATGTTAACTTTTACTGAAGGACTTTTCTGCATCTATTGAGATAATCATGTCTTTAGATCTGTTTATGTAATGTGTCACATTTATTGATTTGTTTACGTTGAACCAATGTTGCATCCCATGGATGAAGCCTACTTAATTGTAGTGGATAAGCTTTTTGCTGTGCTGCTGGATTCAGTTTGCCAGTATTTTGTTGAGGATTTTTGCATTGATGTTCATCAAGGGTATTGGCCTGAAGTTTTTTTTTTTGTTGTTGTTGTTGTTGTATCTCTGCCAGGTTTTGGTATCAGGATAATACTGGCCTCATATAATGAGTTAGGGAGAACTGGGCATGCTAGCTCACACCTGTAATCCCAGCACTTTGGGAGGTCAAGACTGGCAGATCACTTGAGGTCAGGAGTTTGAGACCAGCCTGGCCAACATGGCAAAACGCTGTCTCTACTAAAAATACAAATTAGCTGGGTATTGTGGCAGGTGCCTGTAATTCCAGCAACTCAGGAGGCTGACTCATGAGAATCACAAATCTGCCACCTCAGTCACTGGGAGGCAGAGGTTGCAATGAGCTGAGATTGAGCCACTGCCTTCCAGCCTGGGAGACAGAGCAAGACTTCATCTAAAAAAAAAAAAAAAAAAAGAAAAAAAAAAAAAAAAAGAGTTAGGCAAGATCCCCTCCTTTTCAATTTTTTGAAATAGTTTCAGTAGAAATGGTACCAGCTCTCTTTTTTCCTCCAGTAGAATTTGTCTGTGAATCTATCTGGTCCTGGGCATTTTTTGTTTGTTTGGTTTTGGCTGGTAGGCTGTTTATTACTGCCTAAATTTTTTACTTACCTATTCAGGCATTCAGTTTCTTCCTGGTTCAGTCTTGGGAGGATGTGTGTGTCCAGAAATTTATCCATTTCTTCTAGAATTTCTAGTTTGTGTGCACAGGGGTGTTTATAGTATTCTCTGATGGTTGTTTGTATCTCTGTGGGGTCAGTGGTGATATTCTCCTTATCACTTCCAATTGTGTTTATTTAAATCTTTTCATTTTATTCTTTATTAGTCTAGTTAGCAGTATATTTTATTAATTTAAAAAATCAGTTCTTGGATTCATTGATTTTTTGAAAGGTTTTCTGTTTTTTACATTCTGCAGTTCAGCTCTGATCTTGATTATTTCTTGTCTTCTAGCTTTGGGTTTGTTTGCTCTTGGTTTTCTAGTTCTTTTAGTAAGTAAGCTGTCAATTTGAGATCTTTCTGGCTTTTTGATGTGGGCATTTAATGTTATAAATTTCCCTCTTAACACTGCTTTAGCTGCATCCCAGAAATTCTGGTACATTGTATCTTTGTTCTCCTTAGTTTCAAAGAACTTGATTTCTGCCTTAATTTCATTATTTACCCATGAGTCATTCGGGATTAGATTGTCCAGTTTCTATGTAGTGATGTGGTTTTGAATTAATTTCTTAATCTTGAATTCTGATTCAATTGTACTATAGTCTGACAGACTGTTTGCTATTATTTCAGCTCTTTTGCTTTTGCTGAGGAGTGTTTTATTTCCGATTATGTGATCGATTTTAGAGCAAGTGCCATGTGGCAATGAGAAAAATGTATATTCTGTTGTTTGCGGCTGGAGAGTTCTGTAGATATCTATCAGGTCCACTCTATCCAGAGCTGAATTCAAGTCCTAAATATCTTTGTTAACTTTCTGTCTTGCTGATCTGTCTAATAGTGTCAGTGGGGTGTCAAAGTCTCCCATGATTATTATTTGCTAGTCTCAGTCTCTTCGAAGGCCTCTAAGAACCTGCTTTATGAATCTATGTGTTCCTGTATTGGGTGCGTATATATTTAGGAAGGTAAGCTCTTCTTGTTGAATAGAACCCTTTACCATTATGTAATGCCTTTCTTTTGTCTTTTTTGAACTTTGTTAGTTAGTTAGTTAGACCGTTTGTTTGTTTGTTTGTTTGTTTGTTTTTGAGTTAGAGTCTCACTCTGTCTCCCAGGCTGGAGTGCAGTGGTACAGTCTTGGCTTACTGCAAACTTCACTTCCTTGTTTAAGTGATTCTCCTGCCTCAGCCTGCTGAGTAGCTGGGATTACAGGCACCCACCACCATGCCCAGTTAATTTGTGTGTGTGTGTGAGTGTGTGTGTGTGTGTGTGTGTGCGTGCGCACGCAGATGGGATTTAACCATGTTGGCCAGGGTGGTCTGAACTCCTGATCTCAGGTTATCCACCTGCCTCAGCCTCCCAAAGTGCTGGGATTACAGGTGTGAGTCACTGCACCCACCCTTTGTTGATTTAAAGCCTGTTTTTGTCAGAAACTGGGATTGCAACCCCTGCTTTTTTTCAGTCTTCCATTTGCTCGGTAAATTTTCCTCCGTTCCTTTATTTTGAGCCTGTGTGTGTCTTTGCATGTGAGATGGGTCTCTTGAACACAACATACTGGTGGGTCCTAGGTCTTTATCCAGACTGCTGCTTTGTGTCTTTTAATTGGGGAATTTAGCCCATTTACATTTAAGGTTAGTATTGTTATGTGTGAATTAGATCCTGTCATCATGATGCTAGCTGATTATTTTGCAGACTTGGTTCTGTGTTTGCTTCATAGTATCACTGGTCTGTGTATTTCAGTATGTTTTTGTAGTAGCTTGTAATGGTTTTTCCTTTCCATATTTAGTGCTTCCTTCAGGAGTTCTTGCAAGGCACATTTCATGGTAAGAAATTCCCTCATCATTTGCTTGTCTGAAAAGGATCTTGTTTCTCCTTTGCTTATGAAGCTTAGTTTGGCTGGATATAAAATTCTGGGTTAGAAATTCTTTTCTTTAAGAATGTTGACTTTTGGCCCCCAGTCTCTTCTAGCTTCTAAGGTTTTGGCTGAGAGATCTGCTGTTAGTCTGATGGCTTCCCTTTGTAGGTGACCTGGCTTTTCTCTCTGGCTGCCCTTAACTAACATTTTTTCTTTCATTTCAAACTTGGAGAATCTGATTATTATGTGCCTTGGGGATGATCTTCTCATGGAATATTTTGCTGGAGTACTCTGCATTTCCTGAATTTGAATATTGGCCTGTCTTGCTAGGTTGGGGAAGTTCTGGATGATATCCTGAAGTTTATTTTCCCACTTGGTTCCACTCTCTCTGTCTCTTTCAGATACCCCAATCGGTTGTAGATTTGGTCTCTTTACATAATCCCATATTTCCCAGAGGTTTTGCTCATTTTTTTCATTTTTCTTTCTCTATTCTTGTCAGCCTGTCTTATTTCAGAAAGCTAGTCTTCAAGCTCTGAGATTCTTTCTTCCGCTTAGTCTATTCTGTTATTAATACTTGTGATTGCATGTGAAGTCCTGTAGTGTGCTTTTCAGCTCTAGCAGATTGGTTATGAGCCTCTTTAAATGGCTGTTTTGGCTGTCAGCTCCTGTATTGTTTTATTGTGAGTCTTAACTTCTTTGGATTGGTTTACAACATGCTACTTTATCTCAGCAAAGTTTGTTACCTACCTTCTGAAACCTACTTCTGTCATTTCAGCCATCCCAGCCTCAGCCTAGTTCTGAGCCCTTGCTGAAGAGGTGTTGCAGTCATTTTAAGGAAAAAGAGCACTCTGGCTTTTTGAGTTTTCAATGCTTTTGCATTGATGCTTTCTTATCTTAGTGGGTTTATCTACCTTTGATTTTTGACGTTGTTGATCTTTGGATGGGGTTTTCTTGTTTTCTGTTTGTCTGTTTTTCTTTTAATGGTCTGGCTACTCTTCCACAGGGCTGCTACAGTTTGCTGGAGGTCCACTCCAAACCTTAGTTTCCTTGTTTGTTTTTGTTTTTGTTTTGTTTTTTTGGTACCTTGAGGTATCACCTGTGAAGGTTGTAAAATAGCAAAGATGGCAGCCAATCTTTTCCTCTGGAAGCTCTGTCCCAGGGGTACTGACCCTTTGCTGTCCCAAATGTACCTGTAGGAGGTAGCTGAAGACTCCTGTTGGGAGGTCTTACCCAGACAGGATCAGGAACCTGCTTAAAGAAGCAGTCTGGATGCTTTTTGATAGAGAAGCTGTACTGTAGTTGAGGTTCCTTCAGCCCCTGATTGGTTTGGCCTCTCCAGGGCCCACAGGCTATACAAGCTGAGAAGCCAAATGACCAAGTTGGCAGCCTGCCCCACCCCTCAGGCACTTTATCCTGGGGAGAACACAGGCCAGGGTGGCCAGAGGCCCCTGTAGGTGGGACCTGACTGGAAGTACCTGCCCCACTAGGGGAAGTGGATCAGTGCCTTGCTTAAAGAAGCAGTCTGACCATACCTCAACAAAACTGCTGTGCTGTGGTGACAAACTGCCTCTGCCCCTGTCAGCTAGGACTCTCCAAAGCCCACAGGGCAGAATGGCTGAGTCATCCAACCAACCTAAGTGGCAGCCCTCCACTCCTCTGGGCACTTTATCCCAGGAGAGATCAGAGCTCTGTCTGTAATACATGCAGGCAGGCAAGGCTGGAGGGTCCAGCTGGAAGTTTCTACCCAGTGAGGAAGAAGCAGTCTTGCCATGATCTGGCAAAGCTGCTGTGTTGTGCTGCTAGGGGAACCCTTCCTCATCTGAACTATTTAGACTCTCCAAAACCCAGAGGCTGGAATGGCTAAGTCGACAAAATAGCAGAGGTGTTGCCCACCTCTCTTTCCTGAAGGCTCCATCCTGTGTCAGGCAGGCTCTACTCTGTTGCTGATGGCTTGCTGGAATTCCAAGACAGTGGGTCTTATCTTGTGAGGTACATTGGAAGTGGGGTCTACAGAATGATGCTGCTTGGCTCCCTGGATTCTGCCCCCTTCCTAGGGGTATGTGCACCTTGCCTGCATTGCAGAAAAACTAGAATATTTAAAGCTCCTGGGTTTCTGTGTGTACCTGAGCAGTTGCTCTGCCAAGACTCCACCCAGCTCTATGTAACAGACCCAAAGCTCTGGTGGCATGGACTCACAAGGGGATCTCCTGATCCATAGGTTGCAAAGATTCATGGCAGAGCATGGTTTCCTGGGTCACATAGCCACTCACTGCTTCCCTTGGCTGGGGGTGTTCACTTGGCTCTGTGTCACTCTTGGGTGGGCCATCACCCCACCCTACTTTTCTTCATTCTTGGTGTGTTGAGTTGTTTCCCTAATCAGTCCGAATGCAAGAACCTGGATATTTCAGTTGAAGGTGCTATATTCACTTGCCTGTTTTGTTCCTCTCTGTGAGTGCTGAGGACCACAGCTGCTTCCAATCGGTCATCTTGACCACTTCTCCCATGGTTTTTCAATGTATGGATTCTTTTCAAAGAACGAACTTCTGGTTTTATTGATTTTTCTCTCTTATTTTTATCTTCTTGATTTCTTTTCTCTCTGCCTAACTTTATTTACTTGATTCCACTAGCTTTTGATTTCATTTGTTCTTATTTCTCATTCCTTAATTTGCAAAGTTAGATTGTTGATTTGAGATCTTTTTCTTTTTTTTATCCAAAATGTGTTTATTGAGATGGTTTCCTACTCATCTTGATTCAGAGTGGTTTTGGTGCTGCTTCCTCCTGAAAGAACATCTTTCTGTAAGCCTTGCTTTTCCTCCTGTAGGCTGGCAGAGGACAGTGGAGCAGCCAACACACAAAACTGCAGTTTGTGCATGGCTAAAGACCACGGTGGTTTTATAGCATACTGGGCATTTCATATCCATAAAGTAGGAATTGGGGCTCTGCACCAGACGTGTCTTCTTGTGTTTTCTCTTCTCCTCTTCTGGAGAGGGATGAAGGAGATCCTTTGTGAGAGGCATGTTCTCGTGGGTAGGTTGTCACTGCCAGAAAGGGTGGTCATCACCACTGGAAAGGGCCGTTTTTTTAATGTAAACATTTATAGGTATAAATTCCCCCTTAGCACTGCTGTTTCTGAGTCCCATAAATTTTGGTATGTTGTTTCTTGAGCTTCATTCATCTCCAAATATTTTCTAATTTCTCTTGTGGTTTCTTATTTGATACATTGGTTGCTTAAGAATGTGTTGTTTAATTTCCACAAATTTATGAATTTTATAGTTTTATTTTTGCTTTATCTCACTGTGGCTGAAGAAGACAATTCATATGATATGTAACTTTTTAAATTTACTGAGACTTAATTTGTGACCTAATGTGGTTCATTCTGAAAAATGTTGCATGTGCTCTTGAGAAACATATATATGCTGTTTTTGAGTAAAGTGTTTTATACATGTCTGTTAGATGTAGTTGGTTTATTGTGTTAAGCCCTCTACTTCCTTACTTATCTTTATCTGGTTGGTATTGAGAGTGGGGTACTGAAGTCTCCAACTATTATTGTAGTACTATTTCTTTCTTATGTTGAATTTGCTTCATATATTTTGATGGCCTGTCAGTAGGTTCCTCTTGGTCTCTTGTAATCTTTTTTGATTTAAAGATTTTCTAATTAGTGTGGCCACTAATATTAGTGGCCTCTGCTCTCTCTGGTTATTATTTGCGTGTATATCTTTTTCCATCCTCTCAATTTCAATGTATTTGTGTCTTTGGATCTAAAATTAATATCTTATAGACAGCATGTAGTTTTATTTATTCTGCCAGTCTCTGTCTATTGATTGGACAGTTTAATGGATTTACATTTCAAGTAATTACTGGTAAGGAGAGACATTTGTCATTCTGGTATATGTTTTCTGGTGTATAGCTTTTTTGTTCCTCATTAACTGCATTACTGTCTATATGGTTTGGCTGTGTCCTCACCCAAATCTCATCTTGTATTTCCACGTGTTGTGGGAGGAACCTGGTAGGAGGTAATTGAACTATGGGTGCAAGTCTTTCCTGTGCTATTCTCGTGACAGTAAGTCTTATGAAATCTGACAGTTTTAAAAAGAGGAGTTCACCTGCATGAGCTCTCTGTTCTCTTGTCTGCTGCCATGCGAGACGTGCCTTTCAACTTCTACCTCGATTGTGAGGCCTTCCCAGCCATGTGGAACTGTAAGTCCAATAAACCTTTTCTTTTGTAAATTTCCCAGTCTTGAGTATGTATTTATCAGCAGTGTAAAAACAGACTAATATAGTAAATTGGTACCAGTAGAGTGGGGTACTGCTGAAAAAATACCTGAAAATGTGGAAGTGACTTTAGAATGAGATAACAGGGCAGAGGTTGGGACAGTTTGGAGGGCTCAGAAAAAGACAGGAAAATATGGGAAAGTTTGGAACTTCGTAGAGACTTGTTGAGTAGCTTTGACCAAAATGCTGAGCATGATATCAGCAATGAAATCCAGGCTGAAGTGGTCTCAGATAGAGATGAGGAACTTGTTAGGAACTGGAGCAAAGGTGCCTCTTGTTTTGTTTTAGCAGAGATTGGTGGCATTTTGCCCCCTGCTCTAGAGATCTGTGTTACTTTGAACTTCAGAAGAAATTTCTAAGCAGCAAAGCATTCAAGATGTGACTTGGGTGCTGTTAATGGCTTTCAGTTTTAAAAGGGAAAGTGAGCAATAAAACTTTGGAAAATTTGCAGCCTGACAATGCAGTAGAAAAGAAAATCCCATTTTCTGGGGAGAAATTCAAGACAGCTGCAGAAATTTGCATAAGTAATGAGGACCTGAGTGTTAATCCCCAACACAATGGGGAAAATGTCTCCAGAGCATGTCAGAGAACTTTGTGGCAGCACATCCCATCATAGCCCCAGAAATTTAGGGGAAAAACATGGTTTCGTGGGCCAGGCCCAGGGTCCCTCTGCTGTGTGCAATCTAGGGACTTGGTGCCCTGTGTCACAGTCACTCCAGCCACGACTAAAAGGGGTCAAGTTACAGCTTGACAGTTGCTTCAGAGGGTGGAAGCCCAAAGCCTTGGCAGCTTCCATGTGGTGTTAAGCCTGCAGGTGCACAGAAACACCTGGATGCCCAGGCTGAAGTTTGCTGCAGGGTGGGGCCTTCACAGAGAACTCTTCCAGGGCATTGTGAAAGGGAAAAGGGGATCAGAGCCCCTACACAGAGTCCCTACTGGGGCACCACCTAGTGGAGCTGTGAGAAGGGGGTCAGCCACCATCATCCAGACCCCACAATGGTAGATCCACCAACAGTTTGCACTATGTGTCTAGAAAAGCCACAAACACTCAACACCAGCCTGTAAAAGCAGCCAGGAGGGAATCTGCATCCTGCAAAGCCCCAGGGGTGGAGCTTCCCAAGGCTGTGGGAGTCCACCTCTTGCATCAGAGTGACCTGGATGTGAGACAAGGAGTCTAAGGAGATCATTTTGGAACTTTAGGATTTGACTGCCCAACTGGATTTCAGACTTGCGTGGGGCCTGTGGCCCCTTTGTTTGGCCAGCTTCTCCTATTTGGAATGGCTGTATTTATTCAATTCCTGCACCTTCACTGTATCTAAAAGTAAGTAACTTGGTTTTGATTCACAGGCTCATAGGCAGAAGGGACTTCCTTTGTCTTGGATGAGACTTTGGACTGTGGTCTTTTGAGTTAATGCTGAAATGAGTTAAGACTTGGGGGACTGTTGAGAAGGCATTACTGGTTTTGAAATGTGAGGACTTGAGATATGGGAGGGGCCAAGGGCAAAATGATACGGTTTGGCTGTGTTACCATCCAAATCTTATCTTGAATTCCCATGCATTTTGGGAGGGATCCGGAGGAAAGTACCCAAATCATGGGGGCAAGTCTTTCCTGTACTATTCTTGTGATAGTGAGTAAGTCTCATGAGATCTGATGAGTTTAAAAAGAGAAGTTCCCTGCACAATCTCCCTGTTCTCTTGTCTGCTGCCATGTGAGATGTGCCTTTCACCTTCCACCATGATTGTGAGGCTTTCCCAGCCACATGGAACCGTAAGTGCAATAAACCTCTTTCTTTTGTAAATTGCCCAGTCTTGGGTATATCTTTATCAGTAGCATGAAAATGGGCTAATACAACAGTCTTCTTTTGTTTTTAGTTGATTTTTGAGGCATTTTTAGTTGATTCTTTCCTCATTTCCTTTTTTGTGTATTCTATAACCACTTTCTTAATGGCTATATAGAGACTACATTTAACCTCCTAAATATTATCACATTCTAATTTGAATTTATACTAGCTTATCTTCAGTAACATACAAAAATTGCTGCCTCAGCAACTTCTTTTCCACCCCTTTTGGTTGTCGATGTCACAAAATTACATCTTTATACGGGTTGAGTGTTCCCAATCTGAAAATCTGAAATCTAAAATGCTCCAAAATCTACAACTCCTTGAGCACTGACATGACATGCCATTGATTTTTGGATTAGAGATGTTCAACCAGTAAGTATAATGCAAATATTCCAAGATATTAAAAAAAAAAATCTGCAACACTCTGGTCCCAAGCATTTCAGATAAGGGATCCTTAACTCATGCTTTGTATAATAAACTAATAATTCCTATATTTGGTCTCTTAAATTGTGTATAAAACAAAATGTGAAGTTATAAGCCAAAGTTATAGTGCTAGTTTTTAGACTAATAATTGTTTTTTTAAAATGTGTTAGTCTTCTCTTAAATCATGTAGAAAATAAAAAAGTGGAGTTACAAACCATTATTGCAATAGTACTAGTTTTTATAATTGTCCATGCATTTACCTTTATAGTGATTTTTATTTCTTCATACAGGTTCAAGTTTCTGTCTAGTATCTTCTCACTTCACCTTATAGTACTCTCTTGAGTATTTCTTGCAGGGCAGGCCTCATGATAATGAACTTTTTCAGTTTTTCTTTATCTGGAAATGTCTTAATTTCTTCCTCACCTTTTTTTTTTAAGAGACAGGATCTTACTATGCTGCCCAGGCTGAACTCAAGCTCCTGGGCTCAAGCAGTCCTCCTACCTCAGCCTCCTGAGTAGCTGAGACTAGAGGCACACACCGCTGTGCCCATCTCCTCCCTTACTTTAGGAGGACAGTTGTTCTGTATATGGGATTTTTGGTTGACAGGTTTTTCTTTTAGTAGTTTGAATATATTGGCCCACCGTGTTTTGTCCTCCAAGGTTTTTGACAAGAAGTCTGCTGATGATCTTATTGAACATTCCTTGTTTGTGACAAGTCATTTTTTTCTTGCTACTCTTATGACTTTTTTTTTGTCTTTATCTTTTGAAAGTTAGATTATAATATTTGTCTCAATGTTGGTCTTTTTGAGTCTGTCTTACTTTTAATTTTTGTATGGTTCTTAAATGTTTATAGTCATGTCTTGTTAAATCTGGCAAGTTTTCAGCCATTATTTCTCTCTTGCCCTTTTCTCTCTCTGCTCCTTCTGGTATTTCCACAATACATTTGTTTGTCAGTTTGATGGTGTCCCACAGGTCCCTAAGGCTCTGTTCACCTTTCTTTAATTTCTCTCTTTCTGTTCCTCAGACTCAATAATTTTTATTGTCCTTTCAGTTTGCTCAGTCTTTCCTCTGTATGTTCAAATGTGTCCTTGAATCCTAGTGTAAAGTTTTCATTTCATTTATTCTGTTTTTAAGTTCTAGAATTTTATTTGGTTTCTTTTCAGAATTTATCTTCATGGATATTCCCATTTTGTTCATGTATCTTTTTCTTGAGTCTCTTCACATCTTTTTTTAGTTCTTTGAACATCTTCAGTTGTTTAAAAGTATCTAATAGATCTGTCATCAGGTCTTTTTTGGGAACAGTTTGTGTTGATTTTTTTTCTCTATGAAGGGGCTACATTTGCCTCTTTTTTTGTCTCCCTTGTGATTTTCTTTGTTGTAAATTAGATATTTGGACCTAGTCATGAGGTAACTGTGGAAATTAGATTATCTCCCTTCTCCAGGGTTTGCTATTTTTTGGCTGTGTGTGTGTGTGTGTGTGTGTGTGTGTGTGTGTGTGTGTGTCTGTCTGTCTCTGTTCCAAGGATCAGTCTAAGGTGTCAACTTAAGGTCTTCTCAGTCTTTTTGAGCCTGTGCTTTTCCCTAGGTGTGGCATGTTCACTTCCAATTTTCCACATGTATGTAGTTTAAAAAAAAATCCTAGTTTTTAATGTCTAGCTCCCTAAAGGGGGAAAAGACAAAAATAAAGGAAGAGAAGGACACAGCCCCTTTAAATCCCCTGGAAGTTACTTCAGCCAGAGGGGAAAGGGCTTACAACAATGATGGGAGGCACAACAATGATGGGAGGCACAACAATGGCCACATGCCTTTTTGTACCTCTTTGATCAGAAACAACAGTCAGTGGTCAGAACATAAATCTCTGATATTTAGAAAACAGGTTTTTTATTTGCCTACTATGGCTCCCATAGACCGTGTCCAGATCGATCCAGGAATATGTGCACAGCTGCCTGCCACACAGGTGAGGGGTAGAGGATGTGTAGCTGCTACTGTGGTAAGATCTGAAATTGATGAAATTAACTGCATCTTACTGTCCAACCCTTCCCCTGGAAGTTGCAAATCTTCAATAGACTCCAGAGTCCAAGAAAGTTACATTGGACACATTCTGCCAGTGCAATTGTTATCTAGGAGGGGAGACAAATTCCCGGTGCTTCCAATCTGCTATCTTTCCAGAATTCTGACAAGTCATTAGTTTTTTCCTCATTTGGGAAAAACTTAACAATGACGTAGATATTAGTTTTCAGTAAGAAAAAATAATTTGAATTGTATGTGTATTCATTTGGTAAAACTTTTACTAATAAGCTTTTTTCTAAAGTACAATGCTTAGTATCCTTCAGAAAAAAAATAATTTATTTATATTATGGTTTCTTTTTTATTTTTTAGAGATAATACACGTGATAATGCTTAAAGGAGCAAAAACATTCCTTTCAGTTTGAGGTCAAATCTTATTTCTCAAGAAATAATATTTCTTAAGTTATAAGGATTAGATAACAAATCAACATTAGGGTCTAGAACCATTGATCTCTTGTTTAGGTAACTTGGAAAAAGATCGTGAATGGGAAAAGATAGCATGTCAGTTATGGTGTTGAAAATCAGAAAAGATTTTCTTCCTTGAACTAATTTCTTTAAAGTAGCAGCAAGACATAAGTGAAAAGGTCCTAAATTAGGACTCCTGAGTCCTAAGTCCTAATGATGTTAAGCAGGACATCATAAAAATACCATTCTAATACATAGGAAAATAGATTAGTAGATCAGTAAATCTAAGCAAAATGGTATTATGTTTACTCTTGACTAGTTAATGATGACTTATAGGCACTGTGATGTCACTGAAAGACAATGTTCTTAAAATGGTTGACACTAGGTTTCGTAATACTACCTGAGCTCACCTTTTCCTATTTCTTCTTCTTCTTTTTGTTTTTTTTTAACCGAATCCCAAATGTAATGCTATACTGTTTCTTCTTAATCCTGCTCCAGCTACAAGTGGCCTCTGGTTGTTCCTTGACCATAGCAAGCATACACACGCCTGTCTCGTGACCTTTGTACTGGCCCCTCCTTCTGCTGAAAACAAAAACACCCTCCCAGTAATCTGCATTGCTCACTCATTCCCTTCCTTCAGTTCTTTGCTAAAGTGTCGTCTCAGTGACGCTTCTCCAACCTCTATTTAAAACTAACCAAGTACTCCCTAACTTCTTTGTAATTATTTCCACATAGCATTTCTCACCATCTAATATTCAATATATATTTAATTCATTTTGTCTTCCCCACTCCACCAAAAAGAAATGGAATGTAAGTTTCAAGAAGGCAGGGAATTGTCTACTTTATCTCTCTCTATTGTACCGCAATATTCCTACTTTTTAGAATTGTTTGTGGCACACATGAGGCACTCAATAAATACTTGTTGAATGAAATGTATGAAGAGAAGTGGAAATCTTTATTCCATAATTTCACATTCAAATTATTGTCATAGAATAGAATTATCATGTTAATTAGTTTTAGGAGATAGCATTATTTTATTTCAGGCTCAAGATGCTTTTTAAATTTAATTTCTTACTCTCTACTTGCTTACATTAAAAAATATAATTGCTGGCTGGGTGTGGTGGCTCACACCTATAATCGCAGTGCTTTGGGAGGCCAAGACGAGAGAATCACTTAATGCCAGAAGTTCAAGGTCAGCCTGGGCAGCATAGTAAGACCCTGTCTCTACAAAAAATAAAAATTAGCTAGATATGGTGGCAAGCACGTGTAGTTCTTGCTACCCAGGAGACTGAGGTGGGAAGGTTGCTTGGGTCCAGTACAGGAATTCAAGGCTGCAGTGAGTTATGAATGTGCCACTGCACACCAGTCCAGGCAACAAAGTAAGTCCTTTTCTCTTAAAAAGAATAAAATAAAAATAAAGTTGCTAGGGTTAGTGTGTCTTTAAATTAGTCACATGTAATTTGGAGCCATTCTCGGGAGGAATTAGAAGCACACTGAGTGAAGGTGAATCTCTAAACTGTTTAAGACTTGGAGAAAAGTACCAAATGCCTTTCACTGATGCAAACCAGCCCATGTATTAATCAGAATCTCACTTAGTGAGATTTCCTTTGTTCTGTGCTGGTGTTTGTCTACTTGTAATATGGTGGTCTTTGTTGTTGATACATAATATTTGTACATATTTATGGAGTACATGTGGTATTTTGATACATGAATAAAATGTGTAATGATCAAATCAGGATATTTAAGATATCTATCACCTCAAACATTTATTATTTGTTTGAGTTGGGAACATTTCAAATCTCTTCTAGTTATTTTGAAATATACAAAATATTATTATTAACTTTAGTCACCCTACTGTGCTATCAAACACTAGAACTTACTCCTTCTATCTAATTGTATCTTATACCTACTAAGCAACCTCTTCACCACGACCCTGCCACACACATATACTTCCTAGCCTCTAGTAACTATCATTCTATTCCCTACATCACTGAAATCAACTTTTTTAGTTCCCACATATGAATGAGAACATGTGATATTTGTCTTTTAGTGCCCGGCTTAATTCATTTAACATAATGACCTCTAGTTCCGTACACCTTGCTGAAAAAGACAGGATGTCATTCTTTTTTAAGGCTGAATAGTATTCCACTGAGTATATATATACCACATTTTTTTTTTCAAATTTTATTCACATTTTTTAATCATTCATCCATTGATGGACATTTAGATTGATTTGATATCTTGCTATTGTAAGTAGTGCTGCAGTAAACAAGGAGGTATGGGTATCCCTTTGATATGCTGATTTCCTTTCTTTTGAATAAATACCCAGTAGTGGGATTACTGGATTTTATGTTAGTTGTATTTTTAGTTTGTTGAGGAAACTTCATACTATCTTCTGTAATGGCTGTACTAATTTACTTTCCAACAGTAGTGTATGAGAATTTCCTTTTCTCTGTATCCTTATCAGCTCTTTTATTTTTTGTCTTTTTGATAAGAGCCATTCTAACAAGGGTAAGATGTTGTCTCATTGTGGCTTGGATTTGCTTTTCCCGATAATTCATTATGTTGAACATTTTTTCCATATACTTGTTGTCCATTTTTATGTCCTTTTCTCCCCCTGTAACTGGGAGGAGAGAGATATGTCTTCTTTTGAGAAATGCCTACTCAGATCCTTTGCCCACTTTTTCACAGTGTTATTAGCTTTTGGCTGTTAAGTTGAGTTCCTCAGGTGTACGTGTTGGACAAAAAACACACAAAAAAATTGTTTGAGTTCCTTGTTTTTTCTGAATATTAGTTCCTTGGCAGATGAATAGTTTGCAAATATTTTCTCCCATTCAGCATGTTATCCTTCTCACTCTGTTGATTTGTTTCCTTTGCTACACAGAAGCTGTTTTGTTTATATAGTTCCATTTTTCTATTTTTATTTTTGTTGCCTATGCTTTTGAAGTCTCAGCCATAAATTTTTTTCCCTGGACCAATGTCTATTTTCTTCTAGTAGTTTCTAGTAGATTTTAAGTCTTACATTTAAGTCTTTAATCAATTTTGAGTTGATTTTTGTATATTGTGAGACATAGGGATCTAGTTTCATTTTTTCTGCACTTTGATATCTAGTTTTTCCTGTACCATTATTGAAGAAGATGCCTTTCCCCAATTTATGTTCTTAATGGTTTTGTTGAAAATCAGTTAGCTGTAAATACATGCATTGATTCCTGGAGTCTCTATTCTGTTTCATTGGTTTATGGGTCTGTTTTTATACCAATACCTTGCTGTTTTAGTTACTATAGCTTTTTAGTATATTTTGAAATCAGGTATGTGATGCCTCTTGCTTTTTTTTTTTTTTTTTTTTTTTACTCAGGAACACTATAGCTATTTGGGCTCTTTTATGGTTCTATACAAATTTTAAGATTTTTAAAATTTATATGAAGAATGTCATTGGTGTTTTGATAGGGATTGCATTGAATCTGCAGATTGCTTTGGGTAGTATGGTCATTTTAACAATATCAATTCTTCTGAGTCATGAGCATGGGTTATCTTTCTGTTTATTTGTGTCTTCTTCACATTCTTTCATCAGTTTTTTGAAGTGGTGCCTCATAAAGGTCTTTCACTTTCTTGGTTGAATTTATTCCTAAGTATTTTATTTTTTGTAAATATCGTAAATGAGATTGTTTTCTATTTTAGCCAATTTATTATTGGTGTATAGCAATGCTGCTGATTTTGTATCCTGCAATTTTACTAAATTCATATATTAGTTCTAAGAGTGTTTTTAGTGGAGTCTTTAGATTGTATATATATACACACACACACACACACACTTATAGGTATATATGTATTTCATATATATCCATGTATATATAATACACACACACACACACATCCATGTGATCTGCAAAGAGGGACAGTTTGACTTTCTCTATTCCAATTTAGATGACTTTCATTTCTTTCTCTTGCCTGATTGCTCTGGTGAGGACTTTCAGTACTATGTTGAATAAAAGTTTTGACCCTATCTCTAAATAAATAATAAAAATCAAGTGGCAGAAGTGGGTTTCCACTGTCTTGTTGCAGTTCTTTCAGCTTTCCCCTATTCAGTATTATGTTACCTGTGCGTTTGTCAGATATGACCTTTATTATTTTGAGGTACGTTTCTGCTATGCCTAATTTCTTGAGAGTTTTTAACATGAAGGGAAGTTGAGTTTTATAAAATGCCTTTTGTCTGTCTATTGAGATGATTATGTTGTTTTTTTCCCTCATTCTGGTAATGTGAGGTATCACATTCATTGACTTGCATGTGTTGAACCATCCTTTCATCTGATGTATTATCCTTTTATGGTGCCGTTGGATTCACTTTGCTACTATTTTATTGAAGCTTTTTTTGTGTCTGTGTTTATCAGGGGTATTGGCCTGCAGTTTTCTATTTCCATTGTGTTCTTGTCTGATTTTGGTATCAGGGTAATACTAGCATCACAGAATGAATTAGGAAGAATTTCCTTCTTGGAATTTTCTGAAATAGTTTCAGAAGAATAGGTGTTAGTTTTTCTTTACAAGTATGATAGCATTTGGAAGTAAAGCCATCCAGTGCTGAGTTTTTCTTTGTTGGGAGACTTTTTATTACTGATTCAATCTCATGGCTTGTTATTGGGCTGTTCAGGTTTTCTTTTTCTTCTTGATTCATTGTTAGTAGATGTATGTGTCCAGGAATTTATCTATTTCCTCTCGCCTTTCCAATTTGTTAGCATATAGTTCTTTATAAGTCTCTGGTGATTTCTTGTATGTCTGTAGTATCAGTTGTAATATCTCCCTGTTTGTTTGTGATTTTGCTAATTCACATTGTCTCTTTTATTTTTTTGGTCTAGCTAGCAATTTATCAATTTTGTTTATCTTTACAAAAAACTAACTTCATTTCATTGGCCTTTGTAATTGTTTTAGTCTCTGTTACATTTAGTTCTACTCTGATCTTTGTTGTTTCTTTCCTTTGCTAATTTTAGATTTGGTTTGTTCTTCCTTTTCTAGTTATTGAGAGGCATCATTAGCTTGGTTATTTGAAATCTTTCTACTTCTTAATATAGGCATGTCTTGCTATGAAATTCCCTCTTAGTATTTCTTTTGCTACATCCCATGGGTTTTGACATGTTGTATTTCCATTATTATTTGTTTCAATAATTTATTTCCTTCTTTCTTCTTCACTGACCTAATGGCTGTTAAGCATGTTATTTAGTTTCCATATATTTGTAGTTTCCAAAGTTCCTGTTGTTACTGAATTCTAGTTTTTTCCCATAGTGATCTGAGAAGGTACTCGATATGATTTTGATTTTTTAAAAAAAAATTTAGACTTGCTTTTTGCCCTAGCATGGTTTATACTGGAGAATGTTCCATGTGTTGATAAGAAGAATGTATATTCTGTCTCTACTGGATAAAATATTCCATGCATATCTTTTAGGTACATTGATCTGAAGTGTGGTTTAAATATAATGTTTCTCTGATGATTTTCTGTCTTGATGATCTGTCTAATATGGAGAGTAGGGTGTTGAAGTCTTGAACTATTATTGTATTGGAGTCTATCCCTCCCTTTAAAGCTAATAATATTTGCTGTATATAACTGGATGCTCTGGTGTTAAGTTCAACGTATATTTAGAATTGTTGTATCTTCTTGCTGAATTGATCCCTTTATCCTTATATAGTGACCTTGTTTATTCATGTAAAATAGATTTAAGGAGTACAAATACAGCTTTGTTACATGGATATATTCCCTAGTGTTGGAGCCTGGGCTTTCGGTGTAACCATCACAGAATAGTGTTTATTGTACCCATTATGTAATTTTTCATCTCTCACTCATCTCCCACCCTCCCACTTTTCCAAGTCTCCAATGTTTGTTATTCCAATCTGTATGTCCATGTGTGCGTACTATTTATCTTTCACTTACACGTGAGAACATGCTGATTTTGCTTTCTGTTCTCAGTTATTTTACTTAAGATAATGGCTTCCAAATTCATTCATGTAACTGTAAAAGACATTATTTTATTTTTTTCATGGGTACATAGTGTTCCATGGCATATATACATATACATGCACATATATATATGTATATATATACACATATACATACACACATATATATGTGTATATATATACATATACATACACATATATGTATATATATACATATACATACACGTGTGTGTGTGTGTGTGTGTGTGTGTATCACATTTTCTTTATCCAGTCATCCATTGATGGTTACTTAGGTTGATTATCTATTGTGGCTAGTACTGTAATAAATGTGAGTGAATGTATATTTTTGATAAAATGGTTTTTTTCCTTTGGGTAGATGCCTTTGGGTAGTGTTCCCTTTTCTCTGCATCTTTGCCAACATCTGTTATTTTTTGCCTTTTTATTAGTAGCCATTCTGACTGGCATAAGATGATATCTCATTATGGTTTAAATTTGCATTACTCTGATGATTAGTGATGCTGAATATTTTTTCATATGCTTGTTGGGCATTTGTATGTTTACTTTGAAAAATGTCTATGTTCTTTGCCCACTTTCTACTGTTTTTTTTTTGTTGTTGTTGTTACCTTGTTTGAATTCCTTGTAGATTCTAGATATTAGTCCCTTGTCAGATGCATAGTTTGCAAATATTTTCCCTCATTCTATAGGTTGTCTGTTCATTGTGTTGATTATTTCTTTTGCTCTACAGAAGCATTTGTTTAATTAAGTCCCGTTTGTCTATATTTGTTATTGGTGCATTTGCTTTGAAATCTTAGTCTTAAATTCTTTGCCTAGGCCAATGTCCAGAAGAACTTTCCCAGGTTTTCTTCTAGAATTTTTAGTTTCACATTATATACTTCAGTGTTTAACTCATCTTAATTTTTGTGTATGGTGACAGATAAATCCAGTTTCATTCTTTTGCATGTAGCTATTCAATTTTCCTAGCATCCTTTATTGAGTAGGGTGTCCTTTCTCTGATGTATGTTTTTGTCAACTTTGTCAAATATCAGTTCCCTATAGGTATGTAGCTTTATTTCTGGGGTCTCTACTCTGTTCTGTTGATCTATTTGTCTATGTTTATACCAGTACCATGATGTGCATCAGACACCATGATCTATTTGTCTATGTTTATACCAGTACCATGCACATCATGGTACTAGTAAAAACATAGACAAATAGATCATGCTGTTTGATTACTATAGACTTGTAGTATAATTTGAAGTTAGGTAATGTGATGCCTGCAGCTTTGTTCTTTTTGCTTAGAACTGCTTTAGTTATTCAGGTTCTTTTCAGTTCCATATTAATTTTAGGATTTTTTTTCTAGTTCTGTGAAAAATGTCATTATTATTTTAATAGGAATTGTATTAAGTCTATAGATTGCTTTGGGCAATATGGCCTTTTTAACAACATTGATTTCGTCTAATCTATGAGAACGGAATGTTTTTCCATTTGTTTGTGTCCTCTTAACTCTCTTTCATCAGTATTTTATAGTTTTCTTTGTAGACATTTATCACTTCTTGGTTAAATATATTCCTAGGACTTTTCCTTTTTAACTACTGTAAATAGGATTGACTTTTGATTTGGTTCTTAGTGTGATTATTATTGGTGTGTAGAAATGCTACTGATTTTTGTTGATTTTGTATCCTGGAACTTTACTGAATTTATTTATCAAATCTAGGAGTCTTTTGGGAAGAAGTCTTTAGGGTTTTCTGGATATAAGTTCATTTCATCAGCAAACAGATAATCTGACTTCCTCTTTTCCCATTTTGATGGCTTTTATTTTTTCTCTTGTCTGATTGCTCTGGCTGGATGTCCAGAACTGTGCTGAATAGCAGTGGTGAACATGGACATCCTTGTCTTGTTCTAGTTCTTAGGGGAAATGCTTTCAACTTTTTCCCATTCAGTGTGTTATTGGCTGTGGGTTTGTTGTATATGGCTTTTATTATTTTGAGGTATGTTTCTTCTATGCCTTGTTTGTTGAGGGTTATTATCATGATAGGATGATTATCATGATAGCATTTTATCAAATGCTTTTTCTGCATCTATTGAGATGATAATATGCTGTTTGTTTTTCATTCACTTGATGTGATAAATTACATATATTGATATGCATATGTTGACCATCCTTGCATCCCTGAAATAAAACCCACTTAATTATATTGTATTATTTTTTTGATGTGCTGTTTGATTTTGTTTGCTTGTATTTTGTTAAGGATTTTTGCACCTATGTTCATCAAGGATATTAGTCTGTAATTTTCTTTTTTTGTTGTGTTCTCTACTGATGTTGGTAGCAAAGTGATACTTTGTAGAATTAGTTAGCGAAGATTCCCTCTTCTTCAGTGTTTTGGAACAGTTTCAGTTGAATTGGTAGCACTTCTTTTATGTCTCATAAAATTTTGCTGTGAATCTGTCTGATCCTGGGCTCTTTTGTTGTTGTTGTTGTTGTTATTATTATTTGGGGGAGATTTTTAAAGATTACTAATTAAATCTCACTACTTGTTATTGTTCTGCTCAGGATTTCTGTTTCTTCCTGGTTCAATCTTGGGAGGCTGTATAGATTCCACAAATGTATCCACTTCCTCTAGATATTTCAGTTTGTTAGCATATAAATATTCAGAGTAGTCTCTGATGATCTTTTGCATTTCTGTAGTATCAGTTGTAATGTCTCCTTCTTCATCTCTGATTGTGCTTATTTGAATCTTCTTTCTTCCTTCCTAGGTTAGTTGACCTAATGGTCTATCAATCTTGTTTATTTCTTCAAATGAACAACTTTTCATTCTGTTCAACTTTTTTATTGGGTTTTTGGTCTCAAGTTCATTTAGTTCTGCTCTGAGCTTTGTTATTTCTTTGTTTCTGCTAGCTTTGGGTTTGGTGTTGCTTTTGTTTCTTGACATGTAACATTATGTTGTTAATTCAGGATTTTTTTATTTTATTTATTTTATTTTATTTTATTTTATTTTTTGAGGTGGAGTCTTGCCCTCTCACCCAGGCTGGAATGCAGTGGTGCAATCTTAGCTCACTGCAACCTTTGCCTCCTGGTCTGCCTCCTGGGTTCAAGCAATTCTCCTGCCTCAGCCTCCTGAGTAGCTGGGATTACAGGCACCTGCCATCATGCCCAGCTAATTTTTGTATTTTTAGCAAAGACAGGGTTTCACCACATTGGCCAGGCTGGTCTCAAGTTCCTGACCTCAGGTGATCCACCCAGCTTAGCCTCCCAAAGTGCTGGGATTATAGGTGTCAGCTACTGTGCCCAGCCTCTTTTTTTAATGTAGGTGTTTAATGTTAACACTGCTTTTGCTGTATGCCAATGTTTTTGCTATGTTGTGTCTCCATTTCCTTTTGTTTCAAATATGTAAATTTTTATCTTAATTTTTGTCATTGACCCAAAAATCATTCAGGAGCAGGTTAACTTTCATTTATTTGTATAGTTTTGAGAGTTTCTTTTGGAATTACTTTCTAGTTTTATTCCACTGTGGTCTGAGAATATACTTAATATGATTTTAATTTCTAAAATGTACTGAGGCCTTGTTTTGTTATGTAGTGTATTGTCTATCTTGGAGAATGTTTCATACACTGATAAGAAGAATGTATATTCTGCAGTTATGGGGTAGAATATTCAGTAAATATCTGTAAGGTCCATTTGGTCTAAAGTGACTAAGTCCAGTGCTTCTTTGTTGACTTTTCTGTCTTCATGATCTGTTTGGTGCTGTCAGTAGAGTGCTGAAGTCCCCACTATTAGTGTATTGCATCTCTTTTCTTAGGATTGTAATACTTTCCTGTTGGAATGATCCTTGTATAATTATATAATAATGTCTCCTTTGTCTCTCTTAACTGTTGTGGCTGTTTTGTTTGATATGAAAATAGCTATTCCTGCTCACTTTTGGTTTCCATTTGCATGGAATATCTTTTTCTACTCCTTTACTTTAAGTTTATGTGAGTCCTTATGTGTTAGCTGAGTCTCTTGAAGACTACAGATACTGGTTTGTGGATTTTTGTCCATTTTGCCATTCTTTACCTTTTAAGTGAAGCATTTAGGCCATTTACTTTCAGCATTATTATTGAGATGTGAGGTACTGTTTTATTCGTTATGCTATTTGTTGCCTGACTACCTTGTGGGTTCTTTTTTTGTTGTTTGTTTTTCATTTTGTTATTGTTTCACAGGTCCTGTGATATTTATGCTTTAAAGAGCTTATATTTTGGCATATTTCAAGGTTTTAAGATTTAGAACTCCTTTTAGCAGTTCTTGTAGTGCTGGCTTCGTGGTGGTGACTTCTAAACATTTGCTTGTCTGAAAAAGACTTTATCTCTCCTTCATTTATGATGCTTAGTTTTGCAGGCAATTATTTTGTTTGAGAAGGCAAAAGATAGTACCCCAATCCCATCTGATTTATAGGGTTTCTGCTGAGAAATCTTTTGTTAATCTGATAGAGTTTCTCTTATAGGTTACCTGATGCTTTTGCCTCAGAGCTCTTAAGATTCTCTCCTTTGTCTTGACTTTAGATAACCTCAAGTCTACCTAGGTTATGATCTTTTTGCAATGAATTTCCCAGGTGTTTTTTGAACTTCTTGTATTTTGATGTCTAGATCTCTAGTGAGGCCAGGGAAGTTTTCCTCAATTATCCCCACAAATATGTCTTCCAAACTTGTAGATTTCTCTACTTCCTCAGGAATACCAATTATTCTAGGTTTGACTGTTTAACATAATCTCTAATTTCTTAGGGGCTTTGATCATTTAAAAGAAATGTTTTTTCTTTCTCTTTGTCTCATTGAGTTAATTATTCAAAAGCCTTTTCTTCAGGCTCTAAAGTTCTTTCTTCTAGTTGTTTGATTCTATCATTGAATCTTTCCAGTGCATCTTGTATTTCTCTAAGTGTGTCTTTCAATTCCAGAAAGTGTGATTGTTTTTCTTTATGATATCTTTTCCTCTGGAGTACTTTTTCTCTATGTTCTGTATTGTTTTTGAAATTTATTTAAGTTGGCTTTTATCTTTCTCTGGTGTCTCCTTCTGAATTCTTTATCTGGCAGTTCAGGTATTTCTTCTTGGTTTGGATCCATTGCTGGGAAGCTAGTGTGGTCTTTTGGGGTTGTTGTAGAACCTTGTTTTGTCATATTACCACAATTACTTTTCTGATTTATTTTTATTTGGATAGACTATTTCAGTGGAAAAATCTGCAACTCAAGGCTGCTGTTCAGATTCTTTTGTCCTGCAGGGTGACCCCTTGATGTGGTGCACTCCCCCTTTCCCTAAGGATGGAGCTTTCTGTGATCCAGATTACAGTGATTTTTATTGCTCTTCTAGGCCTAGCCACCCAGCAAGGCTGCCAGGATCTTGGCTGGTTCTGGGGAATGTCTGCAAAGAGTCCTATGATGCAATTTGTCTTCAGGTCTTCCAGCCGTGGATACCAGCATCTTTTCTGATGGAGGTGGAAAGGGAGTGAGGTAGACTCTGTGAGAGTCCTTGGTTGTAGATATGTTTACTGTGTTGCCTTTCTCAAATGCTGGTTATGCTAGCGGTAAAGTTGTCATGTGGACAGACTCGGGACCACTGGCTAGCCAGAATGTTGCAGGCAGTGGAATTAGCTGTTTTCTCCTTTGTTAGAGCAGGGTTGTTCTGTCATGAGTTGCTATAATGTTCTGAGTTGCTTGACCTTGAGCCAGGAGGTGGTGCTTTTGAGAGAGTGCCAGCTGCAATAGTAGAAAGGGGATATAAGCTTGTTCTAATTTGGCCAGGATAAGTATTCAAGTTTCTCAAGTTATGGATGGGATCATAAAGCTCCCAAAAGTTTAGGTATTTTGTGATCCACTACCAGGCCAGTAGAGAAATACCATCAGGTGTGAGCAGGGTTAGGTGGGTTTGAGCTCAGACTCTCCTTGGGTGGGGCTTCTTGTGACCACTGTGGGGAATCAGAGGGTGGTTCTTGGGCCAATGGAGTTATGTTCCAGAAAGAATTATGGCTGCCTCTGTCACCAGGGAAGTTGGGGAAAGCTGGTAGCAACAGGCCTCACCCAGCTCCTACACAGTTGGCAAGGCCAGTCTCACTCCCACCATGCCTCGCTAACAGTGCTGAGTTTATCTCTATGCAGCTTGTAGCCTGGGACTTAGACCTAGTCCCAGGCTGTAAGTATGTCCACTGAGGAAGCAATCACTCCTTTCAGGTCACACCTTTGCCAATGTGCCACACCACCAGTCATGTCTCTACTGTCTTTTCCGCAACAGTTCCCATTTGTCCCCAGATTCTTCTCAAGAGGGTTTGCACCCAGTCAAAATTATTAAAAAGTTCATTTGGAAGCTTCTTTCTCCTGTGACCCCTCTCAAGTTCTGCCGGTTGCCTTCCCTGAGGGCCCCTGTGAGATAGAGTAAGAAATGGCTTCCCTGGGCTTGAGCTGGAGAATGGGAGTGCCAAGGCTCATCCTACTGTTGTTTCCACTTTTACATTTTACACTAAATACATTTCAGCTCTAGGTAAGGCTAAATTCTTCTCCCATAATCTGGATTTTCAGGTTCCTCAGTGGGGATGTGTGTTTGGAGGCAGGTGTTCCCTGCTCACACTTTGGGAACTTAAAGATTTTTCACCTGTCTCACAGAATTTGCAACAGCCTGCCAATTCTTTCAAAGAATCTGTGATTTTTTTTTCTTTTTCTTGGTATGCTCCTGCAATGGTTCATGAAGCCAAAGTCCACAGAGTGAGTCTCCAAACATTGTTCTGTCCTTCCAAATGGGAGCTGAACATCAGCCCTGTCTCTTATCTGCCATCCTCCCTCTCTTTCAATAAGCTTTATTATTATGATGATTTTGAATTCCTTTTCTGGCATTTCATATTTTTTTTTGTTGGACTCTGTTGTTGGAGAATTGTGTTCCTTTGGAGGTGTCACATTTTCTTGCATTTTTATGTTTCTTGTGTTCTTATGCCACTATCTATACATCTGGTGTAATAGTCACTTCTTCTAATTTTTGAATTGACTTTCATAGGGAAAGACTTCTTCCTGCATATGTATCTATAGTGTTAGTTGCATAGGGCACTTTAGCTTTGATTTTGGGAGCATGCAGTAATTGTCTCTCCATATGATTTCTTGCCTGTACTAAATATCAGTGGTGTCTGTGAATTTCTTAGTGACTTAAACTGCAGTTGTTATTGGAGGCTGTGATGAGGCTTTACTGGGGATGGGGACACCAGGTGGGCTAGTTTTCAGGCCTCAGTGGTGGCAGCAGTAGTCTGAGCCTGCCTGTCCTTGGGCCCCCAGGTGGCATACATGAGCACTGGTATTAGCAGTTCCAGGCAGACCAATCTTTGGACCTCCAAATGGCTTGCTCAGGTGCTAGCAGTGGCCATGATGGGTGGGTCCTCAGATTCCTGAGTGGCATTCATGGGGTTGGCAATAGCATTAATGATGGTAGACCAACCCTCTGGCTCCTAAGCATCATCCATAGGGCACTAGTTGTGGCAGTAGTAAGCTGGGCAGACCCATCCTTCGTCTCCCAGGAGGAGTATGTGTATGCTGCAGATGCTAGTAGTGCTGGGCAGGGAGGGTCAGTCTCCAAGTTCATGGATGAGGTATGCAGGTGCCAATAGGCTGAGCAGACTTTTCCTCAGGAACCTAGTACGAGTGGGTAGAAGCTGATCACAGGTAGGGTGAGTTGATCCCCAGGCCCCAAAAATGCACAGATGCGTTGGTGGGCATGATTCCAGATGGATCAAGCCTGTCATCAGCCTCCCAATGGTGGGCACAAGCACAGACTGTGGTGGTCAGGGCTGCTCAGTCTCCATCCCCCAAGTCAATGTCTGTTGGTGCCAGCAGGGTGGGTGGGCCTGTCTTCAGGCCGAATGAGGGTTTGCATGGGTTTCTGTGACAGGGGGCAGGGCAGCTCATGAGGGTCTTTTTTTTTTCTTTTCATTATACAGTGCTATTCCCATAAAAATAAAGGTCTTTAAAAATTGTTGTTATTGGGGTTTTTTTTGCTATTGCTAGTAATATACTCAGATTGACAATTAGTAGTTTAGGTCACTTGGTGTCACTTTTTTTTTTTTTTTTTCTGAAACAGGGTCTGACTCTGTTGCCTAGGCTGGAGTGCAGTGGCTCGATCATAGGTCACTATAGCCCTGACTTCCCAGGTGCAAGTGATCCTCTCACCTCAGCCTCCTGAGTATATGAGACCTCAGGCATGCACCACCATAAACAGATCATTTTTTCATTTGTAGAAGTGAGGTGTCACTATGTTTCCCAAACTGGTCTTAAACGCCTAGGCTCAAGCAATCCTCCTGCCTTGGCCTCCCAAAGTGATGGCATTACACGTGTGAGCTGCCACCCTTGTATTAAATAGTGTCTATTTATGGTATCATATATTATATCATATATTATAAATCCAGTTGTTGTCTTTCACCTAGATGGCAGTTAGCCTCCTAAAATTCTGGCTTTCATTCTTCAACTCTCTTGAGTAAAATAAGCATTTAGTACCTCCCACATATAACCCTTTGAAAATTCATGCCAGAGGAGATACATGTGTGTACAAGTCACCAGCCTTATTGATCCCAGAGTCTTATGAGAAGATATAGCATGCACAGGAAAACTTCTAATACAAAAGAACAACTGGTATTAAATGAAGTTATTATGCCAATTAAGCAATTGCCGTGAGTGCGTACAAGACTTTATTCATTGAGCACATAAGTATTGCGCATGGTTGTTTTTTATGCTTATGGATCCTTATACGTCTAGGGCAAGGGACAGCCAATAATTATATCTAATATCTAACTGTGAGATATAAACAGTCCTCAGAGAACACAAGAACAAGATCAGCTTTGCCCAGAAGTCTTTACAGAGGAGGTAACATTCTGAGAGACAGGATGCTTCATGGAGGTGGAGGCATTTGGAATGAGCTTTCAGAATCAGCTAGATTTTGACTAGCAGAGAAAAGGTGAAGATGGAATGAACAAGGATATGAAAATGAGAATGCAGAGGACATACTCTGAAAACAAGTGATCCATTTGGCAAAAGCGTAAGAAGGGGTTGGGGAGTAAATAGGGACAAAGTTTGATTAGAGGGCTGGCACTAGAGCAAGTAGGGTTGTAAACATGAGGTGAGGCACTCAGATGTCATGTCATTTACACTGACACTGGTACCACATTCTCTGGTACTTGTGTCTGTATAAGTCAGGCAATTAATTGTATGCACTATGCAGTTATGATGGCCTAGGACTTTTTTTTGTTTGTTTGTTTTCTTTTTTTGGAGCCTTGGTCTATTGCCCAGGCTGGAGTGCAATGGGATAATCTCAGCTCACTGCAGCCTCTGTCTCCTGGGTTCAAGTAATTCTCCTGCCTCAGCCTCCTGAGTAGCTAGAATTATAGGCGACCACCACCACCTGGCTAATTTTTGTGTTTTCAGAAGAGATGGGGTTTCACCATGTTGACCAGGCTGGTCTCGAACTCCTGACCTCAGGTGATCCACCCACCTATGCCTGGGATTACAAGCAAGAGCCACCGCGCCTGGCGGGGACTTTTTGTTTCTAGCCACTTTAGCCTGCCTAAAATTTCTTTTGAGAAATAGCATTTTGAAAACAATATAAGAAATTCATGCTTATTGTAGAAGATGCTGGAAAATGGAGGGAAAAGAATTTTTAAAGATCATAATTCCACCACCTTAACGTAACCACTATTGATTTTTTTTTTCTTTTAATACTCTTCCTTCTCTGTTTTTCTTTTGTCAAACCTAGAATCATGGTCTCTACAGTTACACATCCTGATTTTTTTTTTTTCACCTATCCCACTTTGAATATTTTCCTATGGCAGAAGAGTTTCTTTGGAAACATAGTATCATATCACAGGAATACAACATAAATCATTTAGTTGATTTCCTGATGGTGAGCAAGTAGAGTGCCTCTAATTGTTTGCTATATTGAATAAGTCTTGTTCATGGACAGTAGCTCCGACTTACATTGAACACTCTTCCACACCCTTTGCATGTGAACTCATTTAATTCTCGCAATAGCATGAGGAGGTCTGCTCTTTATATCTCTATTTTACAGATGAGGAAAGCACAGAGAGGTTAAGCAACATAGACGAGCAACTTAATAGGAGGGGCAGAGCTTTTTGCCAAAGCTCTATATGCTTTGGAATAAATGGGTCCAAAAATATAAATATTAAGGCTGTTGATACATATTTGGAATGGTTTTAGAAAAAGATGTGGCTCTTCTTACATTCCTAAAAGATTCTAATGTTCAGTTGGGGAATGAATGTATAGCCTAGTCAGCAAATATATACCGGTGGCTGTTTTCTGGAGGCTTTTGTTTGTATGACTGATGAATGTACTGGAAGGTACTGCCAAGAAGCTGCTTCTCCCAGATCTTTGTACAGAGACTAATGTTACTATGAGCACGTAGTTCTGGGATTTAGACCTGCATTGCTTTGTATATTTAGCAGTGGACTGCATTTGTACAGCTTTGCTGGTAAGAGCTCTACTTTACTTACAGAGCCCGTGGGTTTGTATCAAGTTAAACATCTTACCTGCACCAGCATTCCATTCTTTACCTAATTTAGTTGTGTAGCAAATCTACCGTGCATGAAAGTGTCAGTTGTGGATTCTTTGGCAGAAGTAAAATCTGTTTATGTTTCAGTAAAACTTACGCTGAAAGCTCTTTCTATTCCTATGTCCTTTGAAAGCTTAATTCACAATTTCCTTGTTATTGCTCCTTCATAAAACATTGAGTAGAAAGGACAGAGGAAACATATTCCTTTTTTATTTTTTAACAAAAAAAGAACCTCTGAGAATCCTTTCCCCTACAATGTGGCAAAACTAAACCAAGCTATGGTGTGCCACACATAAACTTGTGTCTCTCCATACGTGACAGTGCCGCTGGGCTCAAGGGAAGAATACTGTTTGTGGAATGAATCCATTTATGATGTAAATAACCCCAAGCAGGGAAGGCAGCTTAAGCTTCCATAAGGCTTAGCAAAATCTTCTCGTATGAGAACTAGCAAAGAATTTGAAGATACAAAATATCAGGGTCCATTTTGAAAGCTGGGGCAGTAGCAGAGGGGATGTCGAGAGTCCTGGTGTATAAAGGGTGGGTCACCTGAGGTGCAGTCCAAAGTCCTTGAGCAAACAGAGGGTAGGGGCAGAGGAGAGAAAGCACCTGAGGCAACCCCTGTTTTTCTTTGGTTCAGGCCAGAGAGTGGGTATTTGTCTATAGCTTCCCCACCCTCACTGTCCTCCCATCACACTCCCCTACCGCCCACCAAAAAGAAAAAAAATCGAAACTTTTGAACCCATGTGGGGATTTCACAATCATGTCTTTTTTTCTTGGTAATGTTCTGCTTTGACATAATAACAAATCTGTTTATGTTTGCAAAGGATTAGCTATGGACCCTGCTTCTGGAGCAAAACTCAGACAAGGATTAAGTAAATCTTCTAAAAAAGATTAACTCCTAGAAGCCAGGTAAGAAAAAAATATATCACCTTTAATCCAGATGTTGCTGACCAGTTAATGACTTTTAAGAGAATGGATGCATAGCAGGCAGACTGAAGAAACATTTGGGCAAACTCTGAGTTAACAAAATGTATGCTCTTGAAACTGACTCTTCTGTTAAACATACAGTTTGAAGAGGATATTCAGTTTTTGATTCACGACTTAATAGGAAAGGGAATGATCCCTCACTTTTGACCTGGCAGGTTACTGCCTTGTCCCTTTTTCTAAGCACCTTACTCTCAAAAACACAGTCCCCTGAGAGTGTGAATTATTTGCAAAACAATTAAAAGTCTAAAGAACGCTATGTTGTTACTTAGCATTCTCAGTGTGGGAACAATGACTTTCTAAAATAAACGCCTCTTCTTTCTGCTTTCAGACGGGCTGCTCCCTGAAACCCATCAGCCTGGATGGCTGCATACCCAGGAATGCCACCTAAGGGGAAGGAATGTAGATGTGATGTCTGTTTATACACCCTTGATTCTTCTTGAAGCATCACTTAGAACAAGTAAAACTAGCTTCAAATTTTTATTTACTCCCTTTGAAATATTCAAAACAAAACCACTAAACACATCGATCGTATAATGCATTATTCAAATTCACTTGAAGTTTTTTTAATTGGACATTTGATGGGTTTTTAAAGACAATGTTGCTTTGACATTAGAACCTTTTTAGTAGACTAGTAATTGGAGTACTAACATTATTTACTAGGAAAATCTTTTTTTAACTAGCTTCATTTTGCATATATTGGCATCTAGTATTGTAGTTATGATGCTTAAATGTTTATGTATATACTGTGTAGAATTGTCTTACATATACCAGTCACAGACCATGTTTAGGGGGAAACACTGGATGAGAAATCTTCCATCCTGTGGAAAGAATGTTCTCAGTGGCCTCAAGCCATTTATTTATCATGGCTAAAGCAGAAGCCATCTGTTCATTTCTTTAGCATTGAATTATACAGAGCTCTGCTCTGTTGGGAGGTGACTCTCCCTTCTCTTTGCAGTCTTTTTTTTTTTTTTTTTTGGAGACAGGATCTCACTCTGTCACCCAAGTTGGAGTCAAGTGGAGCGATCTCGGCTCAAGCAATACCTCCCACCTCAGCCTCCCAGGTAGCTGGGAACACACAGGCTTGCACCATCACAACCGGCTAATTTTTAAATATTTTTTGTAGACATGGGGTTTCATTGTTGGCCAGGCTAGTCTTGAGCTCAAGAACTTGAACTCTTGAGCTCAAGCCATCTGCTTACCTTGGCCTCCCAAGGTGCTGGGATTACCGGCATGAGCCACTGTGCCCAGCCTCTTTGCAATCTTAAGGGTCAATAGACCTCTTTTTGTAGAGTTAGTTATACTTGTACTTTTAAATTCAAGAACTTTTTCTTAACCTCATAAAATTTTAATTAGGACAATTAAACCATTTATTTCTGTCCAAATTTAAGTAGAATATCTGAAATTCTTATGGTCTGTAATTTGGGGACTAAACTCCAAATGCTATGTTCTGTGTTCAGGAAAATCAAGTATGTGTTGTGGAACTGACAGGTGACAGTAGTAAGCCATGTAAAAGTATCTGTGGAAGCTTCTAGAAATGGATCTTGGGAGGTTTTAGTTGAGATGAGCTACTCGTCTTTCCCCTTGTGCCCTAGGAGATTGCTTTCCATCTGAGAACAAAGAGAGGGGATATGGGAACCGACTTAAACATCCCAGAGCAGTGGACTCCTTCTAATGGAATAATTTATGTATCACTTTGTCTCATTTCCTCCCCACAGGTTCCACTGTAGTTTAAAGACTCAAGTCTGTCTGGCAGCTGGGTCTCACAGATTAAGCTTCCTTCTCAGTGCCAACCCTGGGTAGCTGTTTGCCCCTTACACTGTCATCAGCATCATTGTTAAGGACTGTGGGTGGGTCAGGGTTTCTCGCATTTGACCAATGGGCTTCTTGGATAGACAAACAAGCTTGTCTTTCCTTTCTTTACCTACCCTCAACCTATTTTGGGGTAAAACAAAAAGAAACAGGTGTGTCAGATATAAGGGGCACAATACTTTAAGGAAATCCCAATAAGAAATAAGTAAATTTCTAATTTGGCTAGAAATTAATGGTAAACACCATGTAAAAGTGGATCATCACAGCCCAAATTAGACTAAACTCCTCTGGTAGACATATTCTAATCTATACATTCGAAATAAATGATGTCGCATTAAAGAATGATTTAAAATAGTTTTTAGAAATAAGATCTTAGTGCTATGAATTTAACTGAAGCATATAAAAACTTCTATCTTAACTCATAATTATTATTTTACTCAAAAAAAGTAAAGTTCCTAATAGATGCTCAGTAGAGGTCAGAACAGTAGTTTCCATGGGGGTAGTAATGACCAGGAGGGGGCATGAGGGAGCCAGCTCGGAGCCGGAAGTGTTTTCTATCTTGATCTAAGTGTATGCAGTTCATGTTGACACAGGTGGAGCTGTATGAGAAATTAATTAGTCAAGCCAAATTGCACGATTTGAAAACTTTATTAAATGCAAGATATATGTTTATGGAAAAAGCCTCTAAAAACAAAAGATAATGGAGCTTTAAAAAAGGTTAAGTGTTACATCTTTAAAACTCATTAATACGATAGCAAATTAAAGAGATTATAGTTACATTGTAAAACATAATCTTCTTTGAATAAAAGCTAATAATGACTTAAACTGATGAATTACAAAAGCACTTATTTATTGGTGATTAAAAACAATACTTAAGAACTTAGGCAGCTTGAGTAGTAGTTTAAGCTAGACAGAGCAAAGAAAATTCTTAATATATATATATATATATTTAATTCCAGTAATATTTTCTTAAATTCCTGTTAAAAATATAATCAATATTATAGTCAGCAAAATGCCTTTGACTGACGCCTGGATTATTTTACCACTTAACCTGGTTACACAGTGATTTTTTTTTCTGTCAGATGTAACTGACAACCAGTTTTGTCTTTAAGATAAATGAAGTGATAACTTACATTGCAGCATCTTGTGAAAAATATTCAGACTACATTTAAAATGCTTCTGTAAAATGGAGAACTCTATTGCTCCACAAGAAATTGTATATGCAAAACTACAGGTTGGCTATGGTAATAGTAACTAAACTACATCCAACCCTGAAGGTAGAAAAATCCCTGAAAAGAAATACACAGCCTAGTTATAATATGCCATATAAAGGTTATTTTCTTATTTTTAAAATTCTCCCAATTTGGAGAAATCCACACCTTTCCATAGTTCCCTTACTAGGCAGTGCCACACAAAGTTATTTAGTTAACATTATGATGAGCATGGCTTACAATAAATTCCATATGACAAACACTTATATATAGCAGCCGTCATTTTGGATGTTGGTTATGACAATATTTGCAGTTTGATTACAGAACACGCATTCGTTAAATTTGGTACAAAGCATGAACACTCAAGACAGATTGGCACAATACATGCAGTTTGAGAATTCTCTCATCTCAAGCCAGTCATCACTGAATAAGCCATAGTCCCAGTCCTGTTTTCCAAATCTTTCTCGTGTTGTAACTGACATTTAAAACGCTTCTCAAAACAACTTCCAGAATACGAAAAATACACTTTAGAAATCAGTTATCTGAATGCATGATGGAAATGAGGCAGGATGGCAGAGCCAGTGCCAGCTGAGAACACATGGGGGATGGGGGGCAGGGGGAGCTGACCCAGGCTCACAGTGCCCACAGCAATTTGGGGTTCCTGCTGCTGCTGCCCCAGACAACTTAATCTGTGGGGCAGAGATTCCCCAGGCCCCAGGGGGAGAGTGCTATTCCCAAAGGTATTTTGGGTAGCAGGCGGGGGCAGCTGCCAGAAGCTCAACAGTGGGGACAGGTCCAGAGAGGCAGGTATTGTTAGGTTCACAGCATCTGCAGGCAGCTCCTTGGGCAGGCTTATTTTACCAGCATTGCCCTTAGCCAGATCAAAACCTGGGTTGAGCTTTTGAGGTGACTGAGGCTCTTGCAGAGGCAAGTCCTCAAACAAACTGATATTGCAAAAACCTTTAGTATCTGCCTTGAGGGGCAGGCTTGCAAGTGGGGCATATGAGGTAGAAGTGGTGGCATACTTGTGATTGGGAAGGGGAGGTGGAGGAGAGCCAGGGGCTACCGAGGGATGGAGGGAGGCCAGGGACTCTGGCAGCGGCTGCATAGGCTGGGCAGCTTGTTCTGGGGGCCCAAAGGTGAGGCTATGGACCTCAGGTGGCAAGCTACTTGCAAGCCCGTTCTGGGCAGAAGCTCCTAAAGAGAAAGGAGACAAGGCAGCAGCCTTCAGTTGGAATGAAGGCGAGATGGTATGGAAGGTGCTCAGAAGGTCTCCGTTCTGCAGGCTCTCTTTCATCAGCTCCTGTGAGTGGGTCTTCTTGGTATGCCGGGTGAGGTGATCCTTGCGCCCAAATCTCTGGGCACAGAACTGGCACAGGAAGTCCTTGCATCCTGTGTGGACCACCAAGTGGCGTCGCACATCCTTCCGGGTGTAGAAGCATCTTTCGCAGTGGTCGCATTGGTGCTTCTTTTCCTTGGTTCCACTAGGGGGCTTCTCTTCTGCATGGGATTTGAGGTGATCCAGCAGCACCTCGGTGCTCCCTAGCTCCAGGGCACAGACCCCACAGGTGAGGTCGCCACTGCTGGCCGCATGCAGGGCCAGGTGCCTCTTATAGCCCAGCAGGGTGTGATACTTCTTCCCGCACTCATCACACCCATAGGCCATTTTGTTGGGGTCGTGGGTCTGGAGGTGGTTTTTCAGGTGATCTTTCCGGTTGAATGTCTTCCCACAGTAAACGCACCGGTGAGATTTCTGAGGAGAATGGGTCGCCATGTGCCTAGAAGCAGAAGGAGAAATTTCGCAATAGAGAGCTGTTTTAAGGGATGAAGAAAGGTGTAGAAACACTATTATATCTAAGTGTTGATAGTCTTCTCTGGGTCTTGGTATAATTTTCAAAATTCTTTTCTATATTTTCCAAATATATAAACTTTCATGATTAAAAAAAGCAAGCCGTACTAAAGACATAATGCTTCTTTTGCACCTATAAAACGTTTTTGGAGACAGGATCTGACTCTTTCCCACGCTGGAGTGCAGTGGTGCATCATGGCTCACTGCCACTTCAACCTCCTGAGCTCAAGCAATCTTCCCACCTTCGCCTCTCAAGTAGCTGGGGCAACAGTCACACACCACCAGGCCTGGCTAATTTTTTTTTTTTTCCATTCCTTAATTTTTTTGTAGAGACAATGTCTCAATATGCCTATGCTGGTCTCAAACTCCTGGGCTCAATTGATCCTCCTGCCTTGGCCTCCCAAAGTGTTGGGACTACAGACACAAGTCACCGTGCCTGGCCAGAATATTCTTTAAGAAAACATGTTTTCTTAATGTATACAGATTTCTAAACAAAGTATGCAAGTATTTAAAAATATGTGACCATGAAAAATCTTTTTCAGAAAGGGGTTAAAGGGGTCTTTTATATGCTTTGGAAATTCAAGTGACTCAATTTGCCTGCTACCCAGAACTGTGTAACGCCCCAGTTTTGGGTTATTGTTTCTAGTTCTGATGTTTCTATTGATTGTGACAAAAAGTTCAGGCCATGGACATATAACTCTTAAGAGCCTCTTTAAAAACCCATCCTTAAGAAAAGTGTCTAATAGGACCCCGAACTTCAGCCCACTGCCTGTGCTCTCAGCCCCAGCCTCTGCCCACCATGAGATCTCACCACTGTCTTGATTTTCTTCATTCAATGCTTGCCTATCAGCTCTCATCTCCAATGTTACTACCAGTCTCCATTACCTCAAATTTTCCCTCGAAGACACCTTCAACTCACTTCTTGAAGGTCACTGGTAATTTAATTGATGAAATTCAAACAGACTTTTTTCTTTAACGACTAAGCTGCTACTCCTAAGAGTTGTAAGTTTTCCTTCAACAAGGACTTCAAGGACAAGTAGTCTGTTTAGTGAATTTGGAATTTCAAAGTAGCTCTTCTATATTTGTAAAGCAGAAATTAGTTATGGAAAGCCATCACAATTCCATCTCTTTCATAGTTCCACTGACCTGCTAACATCTAAACTCAACGTTGGCTTTTAAAAACGCAGTGGGGGCTGGCCACAGTGGCTCACACCTGTAATCCCAGCACTTTGGGAGGCCGAGGCAGGCAGATCACAAGGTCAGGAGATTGAGACCATCCTGGCTAACACGGTGAAACCCCGTCTCTACTAAAAATACAAAAAGTTAGCCGGCCATGGTAGCACATGCCTGTAGTCCCAGCTACTTGGGAGGCTGAGGCAAGAGAATCACTCTGGGAGGTGGAGGTTGCAGGGTTGCAGTGAGCTGAGATTGTGCCACTGCACTCCAGCCTGGGCGACAGAGTGAGACTCTGTCTCAAAAAACAAAAAAAACAAAAAACAAAATACTCAGTGGTGTAAGGAAACCCCGAGTCTGTCATCTTTAAGCTCTAAAAAGGTTCATTTTAATAACTAAAACACCAAGCACTAATGTTAGTATCTCCTATAAAACAGAATCCTTAATTACAACTTGTAGCTTCATATCCTTCAGGGCAGTTAGCTCCTTTAGGGATTTTGTCATGAGAGGCTAAAGCTTGTCCTGACAATTTAAGTGCAGTCCTACACTGTGAGCTTTTACGTTAGATACTAAAGAATTTCTAAGAACTCATTCCATAAAAGAGATAGGATCTCTTTAAGACAGTATGTTTAAGTCAAAAGTATACTTAATTATACCTTTTAGCCAACATCTGCCCTATACTGTTTATTCCTGCTCCTTTTGTGGAGCCAGAATTGGTGAGGGGTCTACAATAGCCGCTGTTGGGTGGAGGCCCCTACTAAGAGGCCTGCTGGAAGCCAGTTCCAAAAACATAAAGCTGATCTGGATCAAACTGGCATTTTCTTAAAAATAAAGTAAAACCTCATACCTCCCTGCTCTCTCTCTTCAAAAAAAAGTCTGCTGTGTGAATCCCTTCCCTTCCCTCCAAGACACCATGGCTTGTTTGCACATAACAGGATAATATGGTGGGTGCCGTAAGGCAGGGACAGGAACCAATACAATGGGCATCTGAGAAACCAGATTGTGCAGACGTCTCCACATTCTAGGTCTATCTAAATAAATGCACAGGTTGGAGAAAGGGTTTTAGAGCACGTTAGAGAGTGAATAGCCATGTTGTTCTAAATAAATAAATATGAGGGGGGCTGGCTTACACACTTGGTATTTGAACCTATTCTTTGGCCCAGTACTGTTGAATGAGACCCCACAGCTAGGGGTCAGTTTGTGCCTCTCTTTCCTTTCATTATAGAGGATTTTCATCTGATTTGATTTCATTGATCATGCGTGGGTAGATCAATGCAGGTTAACGACTCTGCACCTGGTTTATTTCCTACCCACTCTTTCCTGTCCTAGACCCATACTACCTATAAGTGGGCACAGGCTGACACCCCAGTAGTATTTGAGCAAGACCACCGCCTTCCAAACTTCACTAGCTCCCCCCGCCCCACGCTTCTGAAATTTCCTGACTCTTTCCCTTGCCTGGCATCTACTTCTTTCCCTTTTAATTTATCTCTTTCTTACTTGTGCAACAATCCTGATCTAGAACATTATCATCTTATAGCTGAAATTACGTCAATGACTTGTTTCTTTCCCTCAAATTTTTTGTCTTACCTCATAACCCATGAAAACAGCTCTAGTATGTCCTAGAGTCCGTACCCAATGCCACTGTCTTTGGGTATCGTCTGGATCACGGTCAGTGATCTCAGAATTCTTTAGGGGTTGATTCTTCACATTTGGAATTCCAACCTTGCCAAATCATCTTTTCTTGCCTGTTGTTGTCTCTATCTAACTGGTTTCATTATTTGCTGTACTGGGACCCACATTCTGTTTTCTGGTTATGCAAGTCAGTTATTTTCTCCTTCAACCTCTGCTTATAAAATAGAGCTTATGTTGCAATTGATAGCAAACAGGATGGAATGGTGCCTCATTATCATTTTTCTTAAAGCAAATCCAAAAGCATCCTGCCATCTCGCACTCTTCCATTCCTTTATGATATCACTGCTTCAGGCAAGAGAGGCAAGAAATGTTGGGGGCTGGGGAAGGGAAGGTGGTTCTTAAGTACCCTGACTGCTTCCCTTTTTTGCCTCTCTTTATGCCCTTAACTGAACAAGCCATTTTCCTTGCTCAGAACAACTATGTTCTAAACATGACTTAAGACTTCTTTTTCAGTGCAGTTTACCATAGTAAAGTATTTCTCAGAACATGCGGGGGACTGACTGTACTGCCGTCCTACCCAAATAAACATGTATTCAAGTCCTGCGACCCACCCTATACTTTTCACACACATGTCCAGCATGTGTGTATAAAAAGTCAGCTTTCAGTATACACAGGTTTCACATCCTGCAAATACTGTACTTTCAATCTGCATTTGGTCGAAAAAAATTCATATATAAGCAGACCTATGCAGCTCAAACTCATGTTGTTCAAGGGTCAACTGTAATCCCAACAGTTCTACTCCACTAATTCTGCTTTTCTAAACATTTATCCTTCTATGTGTTTCGGTCTTTATCCACAGTTTTAGTGTCCTCGCTGTGGCGCAGGTGTAGCCAGGGGTGCCCTCATGTTTGGGTAAGGATGCTTACCCCACACACAAGCAAGAAGCTTCATGCAAAACACGGAGCCCTGCAGCAAAATCATGCACGTGATAGGCACTCAATACTTCTACTTGTGACAGCTGGAGGGAGGCCATGTACAGAGGACACTTGAATTTTAAAATATCTAAGCATTTACAGGCTAATTTTTAAAACCAACTTATTATATTTCATTATGTATCACAGTGGTATTCTTAAGGGCCAGGAGCATAATTTGTATCTTTTCAAGTCCTTCAAGTGCCTTCCTCCAGGGTCACTCCAAGATTTAATAATGTGGTCTGTAGTAGTACCACTCAAATGGAAAGTCTCACTTGCTAAAACCTGGCTCTCTCCAGGCATTTGTATGTGGACAAAGTTGAAACTTTTTTATTTCATAAAATTAAAGGCAAATGGTGCATTTCCCTTCACCAGTATCAAACGCAGCACGTGTGAGTGGGCGCTCTGTGTGTGTGGCTCTGAGTGGACACAGACACAACACACACCATGCTCATTACCAGTCCCAGCACCCTGCAGCGCAGCCACTGCGTGTCCGCGGAGTCTTTCCTGTGATAGTGAAAAGATCCCCTGGGGCAGAAACTACACCTACTACATTCATTTCCCTCATGGAAGCAGGTACCTAACAGGCATTCAATAAATAATTCAGATTAAATGTAATTTTTTTCAAGACTCAAAAATAGTGGTTTTTATCCTTTCTTGCACCAGGGATGTCTTTAAAACTCTGATGAGATGCACCTGCCTCTGCCCCTGCATACCCACCTGAACTCCACTTACTAGGGTGGCTTTCCACCCTCACTGAGAAACTGTGTTCCAAAAACTCATGCTTGGGTTGTCTCCTCCCAGCTGTACTCTCAGGACCTGGCCCAGCCCCTTGCATTTCATCCCTAGACTCTGACAGCAGGTTTCAAATCAGCCTATGTGCCACTTCCTCAAATTATCAGAGTCCTCTGTCTAGAATACTAAACAAATCATATTACCTCACTACTTACACACCTGAATGAGACAAACCCTCTCAGATAGAGGTGAGGCCTGCTATACATGGTTTCCTTCCTGCCTGCACTTTGAGCCTCGCCTGCCCCTCCTTGGGTAGTACCCTCGGTACATGGGTGCTTTAAGGCCAAGACTTATGCTTTCCCAGAACCTCCGCTCTGCCTCCTCCTCTTTCATTGTGTCACAGGTTAAGATTGCCCCCATCTGAGAAGCCTTCCCAAGTTTCTTCAAGCAGTGAGAACAACTTCTTCCACCTGCATAGCTCTGTCAAAGCACTGAGGTTGCATTTTAATTGGTTTCCTATTTCTCTAGCCATGGGGAGAGGCCTGGTATATTGTAGGTACACAAGAAATCTCTGCTGAAAGAATGAACTGACACTGCACAACAGGACTGTCACACACAACCACAGGAATCACGGGATGCAGCTCCAAAGAATCCCTCAAAGGCTAAAATCCCAGGTCCCTTTCCCCTTGCATCGTGGTCTGGGAGCTGGAAAAGCCATTCAAATGTACTTGTAAAAGCGCATACCTTTGCTACAGCCTCTCACCTCATCAATTTATATCTGGAAACAAAGGCTTTGCCACAATCAGGCTGCAAGCACTTGTACGGCCGCTCCCTGGAGTGGGAATAATTGTGAATCGTGAACTTCTCCAGGGTGAGGAAGGTCTTGCCACATAATTGGCAGGGAAACGTGGCCATGGGCTTTGCTTCTCACAACTTTCTTTTCAGATGTGCTGACCAAACGCTGTGCCATTTAAGCACAAACAGAAGGATGGTGCTGGCACATCAGCAGAGCCCCTGCAGCTGAACTCCCGACCACGGGAGAGGCAGCATCGTGGACCTGGTTCTACCCAGACATGGGCCTCTCAGCTGTCACTAGCTTTGTTTCCTGCTTTCACACATCCCAGTTTATATGCAGTCTCAAGCTTGGGAAAGAAAGTCTGAGGCACAGGTGCGATTCAGGAGCAGAAAGGTAATGAGCATCACTATAGCTGGGACATGTCGTGGGTCCCCGGATTGCTGTGGAGAGAGAGAGAAGAGGAACAGTTTTCTTGCATTAGCCATTTGAAAACAATGCTTTTCCTCCCTGACCGCTTCAGAATCAACTACCCACAATCAACATGTTCTTTTAAATGGTGCTCATGGAACACAATTCTTGCTGTGAGAGGGCTTTCTATGTATCAGTCTACACATCTGGCTTCTCAGAGGGTAAGGAATCATCACACTGATGGCCGGTGGAGCACACTTTCCCTCTGATAAGGACAGTTCTTTCCACTGATCCAGTATTATCTATTTCAGGTCAGTGTGAAGCTCAGCTGACCAAAGGAGAAAAAACAAAACAAAACAAACTTCCCTCAGTGTGTTCAAGTGTTTTTACTGGTCCCTAAACAAAAATCACCCACGCTTATTCAAACCATGGGTTCTTCCTCTTCGCTCATTGTTAGTGTAACATTAGTTGCTTATCACACCTGTTTAAACTTCCAGAGGATAAGAGATAATTTGTATACACCTAAGTTAATTTGTTTGTAAGATTACTCTGCAGAAGGGTTGATGTAAACAGAATGTGGGTAAAGCTAGTCTAGTCTAGTTGCACTGATGTGATGAGAAGGGAAAACATTCCCAGGGCACAAAGCTGGTAGCTCAGGAACCAGCTCAGGCCACTTTCAGATTTGTAGGCACCATCCTCTAGTAAGTTCTATTAATCTCTTCCCCTTTGTTCATGGACCTTTCTTCATTCCCTGGACCTTCCCCGGAGGGCTCATTCAGCTACCCACTGGTAGGCCACTTCCAGGAGGCGGGCCTACTGCCTCCTCAAACCCAAATCATTATCACCCTTCTGACTTAGCTGGAGTCACCAAAACCCAAGTTCTTCTTTTTCTACCAACTGGCCATCATTGGAGGAACCTGAAGTGTCTGAGGCTGCATCATGAACAATACTCCACTTACAAGGGTGGCTTTCCACCCACGCTGAGAAACTGTGTTCCAAAAACTTATACTTGGAGATGTCTCCTCTTAGCTTACACTCAGGACTGGGACCAGCACCCCACATTTCCTCCCTGGCCTCTGACAGCAGATTCCAAATCAGCCTACCTGCCACTACCTGCCAGGGTGAAGCCTTGAATCACTACCACCACCCTGTGCTATTCTAGACAGAGTCATTCTCAGGTGGGTAAATGCTCACCTTTCAAGTGCCAATACTTTTAAAAAAAATTTAAGAGTACTATATGCTTAGGTGAAGTACACTTGAGTAGCTTTTGTCCACAGGCCAGCACTTGCTGAACTCTGCCGTAAGCAGGGCACTCACAGTAAACTGCCCAATCGTGACGAGTCTTTAAAGCCTTCCCTGCTCCCTGCAGTCACTCATTTATTGCCATGTCTCTAGAGCTGCTCTGTACTGTTAAAAGTTAATTTTTACTTACCTTTTTGGTTACTTATGAGAAAGTATGAGTCTAACGAGACGCAACTTTATTGTAGTAACAGTTTAAGCCTGTTTAAATATAGCATTACACAGCACATACACATAACCAAACACATATTCCTTTTCTAACCAGCAAAGATTACAGGAAATTTGTAGAGTTCCTCATCTTCTGTTGTAGATGTGTTCAGTGTCTGGACAGAGTTCACAGTGCCAAGCAAATACCCCTCAACATACTGCCCCACCTACTTGGAAACTTGAAAGCTGACTTAGGCACTTTCAGTCAGCACTAATCCAAACCAGGGGACACACAAGTGTCCTCAGCCAGCTCGTTGGCACCAAACCTTCTTTCTGATGGCTTTGAGTCTAGCAGCATGCACAGCCTCTGCAATTAACTGATTTTAACTGATTACCTGTCCTGACTCTGCCCAAACCCCTTTCCCCCAATCCCTGGTTCCCTTTCAGTATTCCAGTTCATGCCTGAGGCCCTACCTTGAGGCATCCTCAACAGCCCCAGTCACAAACAGAGTAACTCCTTCTAGGAATTCTATTCCGCCGGCCGAATTTACTTTGCTAGGTATCACGATCTGTTCTACTTCTCATCCAGCCTAAATCTGGCCATAATACCAGCCCAGCTCTAAAACACACTCATTCACTTGGAACAGCTCTGTGTTCTTTCCATGTCTGTTAAAAAAGACTAACACACACACAGTACGAAGTTTGAAAATCCATCTTTTTCTCCTTCCCTTCATAGCTGAACTCAAAACGACACTCATCCTACTCGTCCTTTCAGAGAAGGAGCTGGTTTGGTGGGGAGGGTTTTGTATTTCACCTACTTAACTCCCTGCATAGACACTTTTTTTCAACTTATCTCAGTAAACTCTCCAACTCTTGCTTTATGAGATGACCAGTATGTCCAATAGAACTTTCTGCAACGATAGAAGTGTCACATATGTGATGGCTACTGAACACTCAAAATGTGCCTCTGAGAAACTGAAATTTTTACTTTATTTAAATTTAATTTAAATTGCCACATCGAGCCAGTGGCTGCTGTCCTGGATGGCACAGGCAGACTCTTGGTTTCCCCATCAAAACAGATGAAGGCAAGGTTGTGCTTTGGACGCAACTGTGCTACTGATTCAGCCTCAGGTGTTTACCCTGAAGCTGTAACTCCAGTCACTTGTTCTATGAATCCAGTGGAAAGATTCCCCAGTTCAAATTCCAGCTTACCCACGTTAACTATGTCCTGAGTTTCCATTTCCTCATGTGATAGCTACCTGATGTATGTAAACAGAATGCTGGGACAATCGACTGGGACAAAATGGATCTGAAAGCACACTGAATCTAAATAAACACCCTACAAATATGCAGCATTCATGAAACACCTGGGATTGAAAGTACTATAGAACCATGTGTCAATGTACAGCTTATGTTCTAACCATTTAGCTATGAGTATAACGGGAAAGAGGCACATTCTCTCCCTATGGATACTACACCATATCAATGATCACACTAGAAGGAAGTGACAGTGTGGAAAAGTGTACAGAAAGGACACGAGGTGGCAAGTAAAAAGCCTGCGTTTTTTATTTCTCAGCAGATGCAAACCTTGACTAATTGCTTACCAAACACACTAGGAGTACAAAGAAAAAAGAAAAAATACTCAATTGAAAAAACTGCCCTTTGGCACTGAATGGAATTTTCCAGATCTCTTTCCAGCCACTTCCTCCCTAGATTTGAAAGGCCAGGAGTCATAGACCTCACCCATACCTACATTTCCCTTGAGACTTCAAATATGAAGGGGACAATCAGAGCTTTAGACATGGCCCTGGTTTACTTCAAGGTGAGGCACATTTCCTTCAACTTCAGGTTTCCCTTCAAACAACAAAGCCTCTCATTTTTATGCTTATTTCATGATATCTTTTCCTAAGGCTTTATCTTGAGTTCCAGGTCTGTGCGTGGGTTTTTTGTTTTTATTTGTTTGATTTTGAGACAAGAGTTTCACTGTTCTTATCCAGGCTGGAGTGCAATGGTGCAATCTCGGCTCACTGCAACCTCCGCCTCCTGGGCTCAAACGATTCTCCTGCCTCAGCCTCCCGAGTAGCAGGGATTACAAGCACCCACCACCGCATCCAGTTAATTTTCTATATTTTTAATAGAGATAGGGTTTCACCGTGTTGACTAGGTTGGTCTTGAACTCCGGACCTCAAGTGATCTACCTGCCTTGGCCTCCCAAAGTGCTGGGATTACAGACGTGAGCCACTATGCCCGGCCCCAGGTCTGTGTGTTTAATATACTAAGCCTAACACTAAGTGCAAAGATGGTCCTCACAACAAAGTTTGTTATATGATAGTGAATATTATTAAATTTCTTCAGAAAGTCCTTAATGAACTCAAATTCATAGTAATCTTTATCAACGTAACTATGTATTTCTTCAATATGGGCCTTAGAATACAAATATTTGTTTTCATGATATAATAATAAACTTCTGTAAAAATAAGACCATCTTCCCCAACAGGCAATAAACTCTGTGCCTGAAGATCACAGCTTACCTATTGAAACAAAAAAAAAAAACCAACTATATGTGTATATATAACATCTCTCATCACCATGCACTTGATCAGTTCTGGCTGTTTACTGATGATTCTAATCTTTGGTTGAAAACCAATGTGCTTTCTGGCCAACATCTTTAAAACAACTATGACAACTTTATATTATCTGACAAACCACCAGTGATCCTAACGGAACCAATAGAGCGACGGTCCTGATGAGAGTCAGTCTGTTCTGTGACTTGACATAGAGATTGCATTTGAGTCTTAAATACAGTGCTGAACTTCAACACCTGTTACCCTGGAGAGATAGTAAGTCTTACCCCCAAAACATCTCAGGACATAATTTTCAGTCCCCTTGATTCTAAAAATACTGAGTGAGTGATACAGATCTGCGAGGATGCCAAGAAGGCTTGTGCCATCTGCTTCGTTCTCCTCATGTTGATTATTTTGGGGATGAGAGAGGAGCAGACTGGAAGAAGAACATATATATATATGGTAACAGCTAAGAAAGACTGTGTTCCCAGGGGACTGGGGCATACGATGGTGGAGGGGGAAGTCAGACACAAGTGTAGTTCCAAGACTTCCCCAATGCTACATAACAGAATCATCTGATGCAGCACAACTGTTTTACAACATTCTGAAAATAAACCAGGACTTCTGGCTTCAACTTCCATTGTCCTCAGTGACACAACACAAGGACCATTTCTGAGATGAAACTGAATTTCCACTTTTGGTCTTCCAACATGGGTGTTTTTCTCAATATCAGAGACTGAATTCTGTTAACACAGTGACTAAGCTCTTACTTTCTAAGAAATGAGGCTTAAGAGGAACAAGAAAGGCAAAGTGAAATATTTCTCTAATATTCAGAGAGAAAATTGAGAAAGCTGTCCAGATGACTATACCACAGCTTTGGAACATCAAATCCACATCTTAGCCAGAACATCTGAAAAGAGACAGGGTGTGTTCTATTTACACATAGTGTAATATCTGGTTAAAGATGGCCAATTGCACAAAAGCATGTAGCTTCAGTCTCTCCAAAAATTCTACTAAAACAGTAATAGTGGGATTTTTCTAAAACACAGCCTAATATAAAAGGGAGAAAACAACAAATTGTGGAAGCTGAAAACAGGGAAATAAGCAGTGACCAACTTAGCCATCCTAAGAAAGCTAAAGTTTAAGCCAGCAAAAAGAGGCGGCAAAACAACCTGATATAGCCTGCAGCATCTACCACAGGTCTCCGCGATTTGGTATGCTAGGTACTTCTGGAAGTGAGGATAGAAGAAGGTATGAAAACAGCAGGTAGAAGTCTTAGTGAAGCACTGAGCCCTCCTGACCTCTCCTGGTGCCTGCAGTGGAGCACCTGCCCTTCCTTCCCCTAGCACAAGTGCTCACTCTGAGGAGTGTATAACAGTGGGGACTATTCTGACACAGGGTGAATGTCCCCTCTCTCAGGGCAGGAGGATGGAGGAGTCTTCCCTGGAAAGCTGACCAGCCCAAGAGAAAAGAGCAAGGCATAAAACTGGAATGGAATAATTATTTATTTGCAGAGGAATGTCTATACAGACAATCCCAAAGAATCCACATAGAATATTAGAAAGCTTGGCAAGGTGTTTGGTTATAAAAATCAAACTACACAATCAACTGCATTTCTAAATATCTGCAAACAGAAATATAGTTTAAAAGACCAATATATTAGCCACAAAATAAAGACCGATAACTAGTGCCAAACCAAAGGGAAAGAGACTGGAATATACAAGACTAGAATCATGGACAGGATGTATTCAAAGATATGTTTCCTCGGGAATGAATGGACAGAATTCAATTACATTGCTCTGTAATGATGTATGCATGAAAACAGATAAATAGAAGTGAAAATCATTACTAAAACTCAAGATGGTAGTTGGCTAGGCAGTGTCCGTCACTTGCTTGGGAGATTAAGAATGGTATCATAGAGAAGTAAAAGTTTAAGTTAGCCTACAAGGTTACAAGCTTGTAGGGAGGTGGTCTATTTCATGCCAAGGGAATGAATCCAACGCCTTGGAAAATAAGTGGTTCAGTAAGACTGGAATACAGGTGCAGATGTGGGCAAAGGAGGAAACAGGCTGGAGAGATGAAGAATTGTGGAGGGTCCATTCTACAAGGGGAAGGTGGGCTTTTTTGTTCATAATTTTTTTTTTTTTGAGATGGGGGCTGGAGTGCAGTGGCGCCATCTTGGCTCACTGCAACCTCTGCCTCCCAGGTTCAAGCGATTCTCCTGCCTCAGCTTCCCAAGTAGCTGGGACCACAGGTGTGTGCCACCACAACCAGCTAATTTTTGTATTTTGAGTAGAGATGGGGTTTCACTGTGTTGGCCAGGATGGTCTCGATCTCTTGACCACATGATCTGCCTGCCTTGGCCTCCCAAAGTGCTGGGAGCCACTGTGCCTGTCCGAACACAATTTTTCTTTCTTTCTTTTTTTTTTTTTTTTTTTTTTTTTTTTTTTTTTTTTTTTTTTTTTTAGCAGATAGATCTACTTAGTCAAGTTGAGCCACAAACTCTGAGTTTATGTGGAGGTGAAGTGAGGAGGACAGGGAGAGAAGAGGTAGAAATACGTAGAGAATGCCAATAAAATGCTGTGAAGAATGGGAAGACGCAGTAGAAAAAGCATCAGCCTGTGAATGTGGGCTTCAAAGGGCCACAGAAAACTGACAAAAGCCAAACTACCAAGGGGAAGGGATGACCCAGGCACTGACCACCAGGGAGCTGGGCAACGGAGACCCCTTAGAAGCAGTGGGCTTGCCACCAGGGTTCACTTTTTTTTTTTTTTTTTTTTGAGACAGAGTCTCACTCTGTCGCTCAGGCTGAAGTGCAGTGGCGCAATCTCGGTTCACTGCAGCCTCTGCCTCTGGGGTTCAGGTGATTCTCCTGCCTCAGCCTCCTGAGTAGCTGGGACTACAGCCATGTGTCACCGCACCTGGCTAATTTTTTTGTATTTTCAGTAGAGACGGTGTTTCACCATGTTGGCCAAACTGGTCTTGAACCCCTGACCTAAGGTAATCTGCCCACTTCAGCCTCCCAAAGTGCTGGGATTACAGGCGTGAGCTACCGTGCCTGGCCAGAGTTCGCTTTTTGATGGTAACTCTGGCAGGGATGTATAAGACACGCTGGAGGGTGGTGGGCTGGGATAATGAGATCATTTAGGCTTCCGCCAGGTCTCAGAAGAGAGAACACAGGCCTGCGCATGGAGAGGACAGCTTCCAGTGACACTCTGTAAACAGACTAACTGGATTAGGACGGAGGTTATGGAAAGAGGGAACGGTGGTAGCAAAGAGAGGTTTTCTTCCACATCCCAGAAGAAAAACTCAGCAAAAAATAAAAGTTAGGAGTTCATTTTTAGACATGCTGAGTTTACTGGTGCCTAATGGGCACTCGGGCCAGCAAGGAGACGTGGAGTGGCTGAGGCTTTCTTCTGGACTAGGGAAGCGGATGCCTTTCTGAATCGAGCTTAGACAGGTGACTTTATAAGTTACTCTGAGCTTTCCATGGGTGGTCTCATATCCTGTCAGTGACTCACATGATTTGATCGCCAACGCTTTATTCCCAGAGTGGTTTGGTAAAGTGGGCTGGCCCTGGGGGCAGGGAGGAATTTGTTTTCTTTACAGCAGGCTGCAGCTAGACTGACACTCCCTTAGGCCATCTACTCTGCACTGTAGCCCAGATAGAAGCAAGCTTGTGGGGGTGTGGAATTCTCAGAGCTCCAAAGACAGAAGCAGACTTCTGCCTCGAATCCCCCTAGGTCCTCTTGGGTAAGATGGTGTAGTGACAGGCCTGTGGTAATACAAATGAACAAAATGAGAATTAAGTATGAGTTCAAACGCCTGATGTTGCTAAATAACTTCTAGACGGTGATAATACAAACAAGATCCTAATAACTAAAAACAAACAGACCCAAAACAAAAATCTTTTGGTCTCCTCATCTACTAGAAGAAGGTAGGCTTTTTACAGCTGGGAGCTTTTCTTTGCTGTATTTGGCAGACTGAAGATATCTAGTCTATTTAGGCAAGGCCAGCCCCAACTGCGTCTACATGGAGATGGAGTGAGGTGGCAGAAGGAGGTGGTTAGGTAGAGGACGGCAATGGAACGTTCTCAGCTGAAACAGGAAGAAGTCCAGAGACGCAATGGAAAAGGCATGAGCCCATTAATGTAAGCCTTGGAGAGCCACAGAAGGCTGAGAGAAGCTGAACTGCCAAGGGGGAAGGGATGGCTGTGATGAGCAGGGAGCCGGAATCTGTCACCACAGAAGTGCTTCCTCTCTCACAGGTCCGGGGCCACTTCCACCACTGGCCTTCCTCATCCATATAGCGCAGAAGCAAGGGGCTGGCACAGCCAGCCCCACAAAAGAGCCAAAGGCCTTCTTCCAGATGGGTCATCCAGCATGGTACCCACCAGAGGAAAGGAGGAAAAGAAATATTGTTGCAGACTCCTGGATCTTTGACACGCCTCCTCTCCTCTCCCCACCATACGCATTATAGTTTTAAATAGAAATATGAAAAAACAGATGTATGCCTACAAGTAAGCAAAACAGATGTGTGCATTGAGAAAGGCAAGGGTTAAGTCCAGGCCTGGTTCTCAAGCTGAGATGGGACTGCCTTGTTTGAAGAGGACTATTTATTAACAAAGACTCTCAGTAGCCTGGTGTGGGTGAGGGGTGGAGAGCAAGTCCCGAAATCCAGACAAGAGCCTTTGGTATGAAGGGAGATTTTCTAATTATTACAGTCAGGAGTGGGGACCATTCCTTTATGACAGATGAAAATATATCCCCCTCCTCCCTCCCTAGAAACCCTTGAGTCTCGCCTGTAGGCCCTTTTAGTGTCTGCTTCTATAGCTGATGGCGGCAATCTCTTTTCCTGGGACTCTAAGTGTAGGACGTGGAGGAACCAGAACTCTAATTAGCAGCAGGGCCTATTATTGTTCCAATAAGGTTACCATTCAAGGGAAAGAAAAGCCTGTTTCCTTCTCAGGAAGCGTGTGAGGATATAGGCTCACACTGAGGAGAGAAATTCGAAAAGCATATTAGTTACATTGATCATGGGATGCCTGGTTTGTGAGTTAAAATCACCTGAATGACCTTGAAGGGTCTGACATCTAGAAGGAATGCTCAAGACTTAGGTGGCCTGTTTGATCCTAACATATCACTACATTAACAGAAAAGGGGCTGGAAGTACAGATAACTACATGGTAGCAGGGTATCCTGACTGTAGAATTATAGATGATCTCATTTTGTATTTTCCTTTTTGAATATCTGCACTTCCTAAAGTTTGCTAATGACGACTTAGGCTGAGTCTAGGAGTATACAGGTTGACAAAAGGGAGGAGGCATACTGCAGAGGCAGAGGGGAGATGAGAGAAGAGCTCAGAGTCATGAGCAGCATGGGGCGTCGTGGAACACATGGTGCAGGCTGGCTGGGGTCAGCACTAAAAATGTTTTATGTGTATATAACGCATAGGTATTTATAATAGCAGTTAACAGTGACTCCAGCCAAATACAAGAGTGCTCATGTAATCATACTTGTCAAATTTGAGTAAGAGCAATAAAGAAATTATTAACCAAACTCTTACTTTCTCCTATACATAAATATGACACGATTTTACATTTTGAAAACCAATAATGGGGCTAGTGCACCTGGCAGGGGACACTGGGTTTATCCCATAGGGAACTGGGAGCCAGTGAAAGTGAGGATGTCCTATCTACAGATGAATTACAGAGAGGAAAAAGTTACCTATCACTTATCCCTCCCCCATGGGTAAGTCAGTTACCTGGAGAGAACAACAGATTGAAAGGTACTGTTCGGAAATGCTAACTGGTTCTTTCTACCCGAGATGAACCCAAGACCAAATCATATTACCCCAGACACAAATGCAATGGGCGCTTTTAAAGTAGCGTGCAAAAATTTTTTTTTCAAGTTTGATGTAGAAATAACCAGAACTTCCAGTAAACTGCGTACATGCACGGTTATGTGAGAAAAGTGAAGCTGTTGCACCTGTTCCAAAGCTCACTTCGCTTCCTCCAGAAGCATGCCCGCCTGCCTCTCAGGTCACAGGCCGATCTTATTACACAATTATTGTGAGAGTCTTGAGAATTTTCTCTTTGCCTTTCCATGTCATGCCCAACAAATTCAAAGGATGCAAAGCAAATTGTTCATCCAGAAATACTTAATTTGAAAAAATAAAAATATTTATCACTGGGCCTTTAAGATTATCCTGCTTTGTGATTTTTTTTTTTCTTTTTAAACTGATTAACATTTCATCGGGTTTCCCTTTCAAAAGAAAATGGCACTGAAGAGACAAGGCAAGTTTTCCAAGCGACAACACTGGCTTTTCTGAAAGGGGAAAGGAATGTTAAGGAAATGGGGGAGAAAGCTTAAAAAGAGTGGAACACTAGCAAGCAGGGCCTCTTCTCCTTTTCACCTTAAGTCTTTTTTCTTTTCCATTCACAGCTTTGGGTCCTTTGTTTGTTTAACAAACCATTACAATCATAGCCAGTTCAATGGGAGGAATGTGAACTCCCTAAGTAGCTGTCCTTGCAATCCACATGTGTGGTCCATCCCCCAACCCATCCGCAGGCGGCTTTCAAGTGCTGCTCGGCGCTCCCCGTCGCCCGGGAGGCCAGCACCTTGCTCACAATAAGCCTCAATTTCCCACCGCTGCTGCCTGCTCGCGGCTCCTCCCCAGCAGCCGACAGCAATGTCTCAAGTGGCTCTTGCTCCCCTGCTTGCCTTACAATCATCCTGTCCGCCCGGCTTGGGCTTGCCCGGTTCAGCTCTTGAGACAGACAAGGCCTGCTGTGTTCGCCACCCCCCACCTGTTCACAGCCCACTGAATACAGGGCAGACACATTCCAGGATCTTCCTGGCTAGCACTGCCGGTCTTCTAACGTCAAGCACATTGTAAACAGAAGATACAGGAAGGACTACCCTCCCCACCACCCCAGCTCCCAGCCCTAATTAGAACTGCTAGTGCCTCTCCCAGGTCCTAGTGGATATGTTGGCCCCGTTGGGATGAATTTCAATTCCTTGGTCAATAAATCAAAATATTTAGTGACAATATTGTATTTCAGTAGGAGCTGGAATCGTATTTCAGTTGAGCTCATAAAGCTTTCTCATGCTATTCTAATAATTTCCATCTCACAGCCCTGAAAGATAGTTAGAAAGGCATCATTGTCTCCATTTGACAAATGAGGAAACTGAGGCTCAGAGGATTTAAGCTTACTGCCCATAAGCATGGACTAATGAGATACTGCAAGTAACACACTGTCCTAAGCAAAACGCCTAGCACAGAGTACCCTAAAAGCATTAGCTTCCATTAATATCATTATTGGTGACGATAATCATGATGAACAGAGGTTGCTCCCAAGTGTTCTGAACTAAGCCAGATGCTCTTTCAACTTATACTTTGCCATCCCTCCTAGTCACACTGTCTGTGTGAGCAGTGAAGTTCAGTAACAGCTTTTACAACAGTGTTTTCAAATAAAGCCTCAGGAAGTATGGCTGGATTGCCTCTTGGGGCTGGGATGTGATCAGCATGTTTCCTAGGCTTATCTTTCAGTGGACATCTGCCACAAAGAGAAGACAACCTCTTATACATCTTACGCACACAAGTTACGAGTGTTGGCAGGGGCAACTTTCTTGTTTTTGAACTGACGCGGTTGCCTGCAAAAATTCCATAGATCTACATGTATTACTAGGCCGTGCCTGTGGGTCAGCAGAGGACATGCAAAGTTGCTACCTGCGTCACCAAATTCCCCGAAACGCGCAGTGCACTGAGCTTTAAAAGAACCTCTGTCCTCCAGTATTTTGCAGTTTATGGGGGCAATGTGTTTGTTTTCCACTAGAACCTTTTTGAAGTACCCAGAACCTCCAGCATGTTCTTGCCCATGATGTGTTTCCAAGCAATTGTTAATAAACGTGCTCGACGAGAAATAATCTTAAAACATGCGCACCTACTGAGTGACAGGAAACAGCAGCAGTGAGGCAGGTACCAAGTCCTCCCAGAAGTTTGTCTGAAGATTCAAACCTGTGAGAAGAGACCTTGCACATCGTCAGTGAATGAAGCTAGGAAAACATTCCCTCATTGTGCTATACCCTGAGCTTCACGTCTAGAGCACACACACAACTGGTGATGTCCAGAGGAGATTTTCTAGTGTGTTTTTCATGCATTTTACTAGATGATCTTTAAGTACTCATATCCTTTGTCCTACTTGCACGGGATTAAGAAAAACTCTCAACTTCTCCCCTGCTTTCTGCAAGTGGTAAAAAAGAACACATGAAATTGCTTACATAAAATATTCAAAACAGCACTCAGAGGAAATGATATTTTTTTAAACCAACAGTATTAAAATGCCATAAAACAGGTATGCAAATCTATGCAATAACAGAACCTAAAACAAATTCTGAATTGAAAGAAAGTCCGCAAATAACCAGTTGGCACTCAACAAAGGGGCTTCATATAAACATATAGATTTAGAAAATATGCAGTCCAAGATAGTTGAAGTCTCCAAGTTGAATACTGAGTTAAATGCTTACAAACCTGGCTATGCATTAGAATTAGCACAGAAGCCTTTTAAAAATACAGATTCCCAAGCGGCCACAGGGCAAATCAGTGCAGGCTAAAACAGCATCACTGGGACCCCAAGAATTTACGTTTTTACCAAGTCTTCAGAAGCCAAGTCTATAGCCAGCTTTGTGCCACTGAACCCTGGTGAGCAATTGGAAACCAGCATTTCCATTCACCAAGTAATTATCAAACTTGGCTTCTTCCTACCAAGACTATTCTAACCCATCATCGATCCTCTTACAGGGAAAGCTTTTCAGGATTTTCTTAACTAGTAAATAGGCAAATCTGTTATGGAACAAAGCCAGTTAATATCTCACTTAAGTTATTTATTCACTTGCCTGTTTTCTTCTGTTAATTTGATCAAAAATAAATTTGCCCATTTATTTTGTATAAGAACATCCTTTTAAGTTAAAAACGGAAAAATCAAGTCAATTTTTGGACAACTAATGTCTTAAAAAGAATGCATCACAATACAGGAAAAAACTGGAGGTGAGCAGATTGTCTGAGTCATTCAGAGAATTTGTTTCCAACATATTCCTTGTTTTGCTTGTATAAACACTTTACAAATCACCTTCATGGTCCATCTCCTTTCTCAAAATGCTCAACATTTAGTGTGGTGGTTTAATTGGGTGGTCTCCAAAGGCTTCTATAATTTTTTTTTTTTCAAAGAGCTTTAAACTTTAAAGCAAAAGAGTAAAATTCTTCCGGATGATTCTTCCTTTGGGCCTACCCATCTCACAAATTGACAATACCAACTTATGTATTCAGAGAGGCAGGGTTCTTCTGCTTCCCAGGAAAGGGTGCACATAACGCGAGGTACGCAAACCAGGCAGTGAAGTAGCTTAGCTTCATTGTCAAAATATTCAAATTATCACAAAAAGAAAGCGATTCCTTTCTGAATTCAACAATACTCCTTGGCCTCCGAGGGCTCACACAGGAGCTTATTCTTAAGCTGTTCAATGTAAGCAGCACTCGTGAAAGAGGAGAACTCTGGCAGGGAGGAGATCAAGTCCTTCAGCTTTTCCCACCTGCCATCTCTGCGCCAGTCTAATGCTTAAATAGTTAACAATGCAACAGAGAGCCCAAGGCAGGCCTGGGCTGGGGAAAAACTGTGTGCAGTATATGACGATTTAATAAAGCAGAGAAGGGACAGGAAAAATAACACATCTCAGTTTGACAGGATGACTTGCAGACTGCGTTTCAGGTCAGAATTTAGATTTCTAAAGCAGAGGAAAAATAGGTTTTCATACGTCAATTATTCTTTTTTAAGTATGTGGTTAAAAATGACCCCATAAAATTCAACATTCCTAATGATAAGTGTTTCCGAGTTCCAGAATAACAAAAAGAATCACATTTTTCTAGGGGTGAAGACTGGCAGATGGTAAACGGGTTAGTTAATTGTTTTAAATAAGGAGGAAATATTTTTTGGAAAGTTTGTTTATTCATTAATAACAAACACCAAAGTTCATGAGTCTAGAGGGTATGAGTCCCAGGATGGGTTTTCGCCGTCACAATATGTTTTTCTAGGCATTTGCATCTGAGAACAGCATTTAAGAACACGTCTTTTTCTCTCTTAATGAACTGGTTTAGCCGCCCGCTGGGCATTCACTGAAACCCACACTGAACAAAGGGATTTCCTTCCAGTTTCGGCTCATTCATGTCTAGCTACTCCTGGTTTTACTTAAGCAAATTCTCCAAACTGACTTTTTTATTTCTAATGATTTGAGTGAGAAAGAACTGGGCAACCCTCAAACACTGGGAAGTCTGCCCTCGTTTTCAGTGAAAGAATCCTCTAGATTGAAGATGTACAAGGTTTATTTTTGAAAAGCCTCTCGAATACATTTTATTTTCCAGACAGAAAGGAGACCACCTGATTTGGTAGATTACAAACAACTAAATCTTATTTCAGCGAGATGGATCATGGCGAACAATGAGATTATATCTTTGCAATGAACACCCCCGAGTGGGATATTCAGATTCACCCCCAGACAATGATGTTATTTTAAAGGTGACAGAGGAGGGTGTGGTATTAAGGGGTGACTCGAAGTTGGAATAGATTTGTGGGCCTGGCAGCTTGTACCTTGTACCTCCAACTCAAAGTTCAAATAGATTTGTGGGCCTGGTCTTGTGCCTTCTCACATTATACAAGATCTTCCTGGGAGAACCCATGCAAAACCCAAAGTTACAACTACTCCTTGAAGTCAGAAGCCTCCCAAATCTCTATCTTCAATCCTGAACTTTCTTTCAAACTCCAGATGAATACATCTACCTCCCTCCTGCAACTCTTGGGATAACCTTGCAGCGCCCCTTGGGCTTCAAACTTTAACCCCAGACTTGCTCCTTCTCCGGCACTGCCTGTGTAGCTAATCGCACCACTATAAAATAGCCGTCGGGTCTCCCAGATGCTCACCAGGTGATGGCTACTGTTTTAAGCACTTTACTTCTTACCCTCAACAACCGCATGAGTAGGTAGCATTAACCCTATTTGACTTATGGGGACATAAGGCTTAGAAGTTATGCTGACTTGCCCATGACCCTAAAACCAGCAAGCAGTTGAGCTGGGCCGTGAACCCGGGGTGCGTGTCAAAAGTCAGCCTCTTCCCATGTCACTTTCTTAGCCTCTCCAAACTTAGAAGCTCTGGGTTCTAGATTGTTCTCAAAGATTAAGCTTTACAATCTATTGTCTCTCAAATCCGTTTCCTTCTCTTAATTCCCACAGCCACGTGCTGTTTGGGTGCTGTTTGCCTTTACTGGGGCCTCCACATCAGCCTAGCACAACAACTCTGCAATTTTACTTAGTTTGAAATCCCAATGATTTTCCTTTCTAGCTCATTTAAAACAGGTAGCAGGCTTTGTAATCCCTTGTATTTTCATCCAGCTGAAGACAGAAGCATCCTAAAGAAGTCTGTCTTTGTTAGCAATATCTAAACCCAGAAAGGAAATTCTGCTGGACTTCTGGGAGAGGAGAAGGAGAGGGAGAGGCGAAGCTGCAAAAATGACATTCTCCTTTCCATTCCCCCATGGCCAACCACCCCCCACCCCAGGATCTGATAAGGAGATATGCCAGCCCCTAGAAAGAGAGGCCCCTGTGGGGCTCTGTTCCCCTGTGGCAATGAGTAGAATCCTTGAGAAGACAGCTGAGTGATGAGTGTGCCTCTGGAGGCCAGACGAGAGGCCTGACGAGAGGCCCGAGGTTCCCAGCCTTCACTGGCGGCCCCGAGACAGATAGTTACAAGGATTCCATAAATCACTACTTTGATAAACTGAAGGTCAGAGGTGGTCATGAGATGAGGGTCCTCATCTTCCAGAGGCCATGAAAACCTACACGTTTCAGGACACACTCCATAGGGGAAGGGGAAGCACGTAAAACTTACTGACATGGAATTTTCCACTAGGTTGGCAGGGGGGGACTGGAGTCCATTTTCATTACTGGGAACAAAACGGTAAAGCCTCTTGCATACTTGACGATGTGAGGTGAAATGCAAACTTGTGGGGCGCCTCAATAAAGTGCAGAATCTTGGAAAAGTGCATATCTGCGCTATAGAGTAGCTACAACTGTTGGAACTGGAGCCGATCTAGTTTTCAAAGAAGGCCACAACTCGGTTACAGAAAGGAGCAAGGCTCCGCACAGGCCCTGGTAGCCTAGGGCGGAGGGGCGGGGTGGCAGGGAAGGCAGCAGGCCTATGCTTTAAAATCCTGAGGCAGATAGAGAAGGAAGGAAGGAAACAAGGACAGATGTTAGAGTATACTCACAGGATTAACTCCTCTGATTCCTATGCAAATACCTAGAAAGGGAGAGACACACAAAGTTATCTTTAAGGTCTTTATCTTGAGCTCTGAATTGCTAAAACAAACAAAAACACCAAAGTGGGGGGTGGGGAAGGAAGTCTACTTGGAAGAGGAAAGAGAGCAGCTGGTGCTGCTGGAGCCATGAGACCCAGGACACCCCTGTTTCCCAAGCCTGGACGTGCCTCCCAGTGTAGCATGTTGGCACGGAGCAGGACTGCTGATTTCCATAAGATGGAAATGATTGCGTGCTAGAAACTGAGGTGCCTTAGGGGAGGGAAGATTCCTAACCCAGAAGAAAGGATATAAATCCTGAATGTGTCAAATTTGTTGAGTGCAAGATGTTGCAGTAATAGTCGGTACTTGCAGCACCAAATGGGCACGTCTAAGAAGTCTGGGCTTTGAAGTCAGTCACGTTATCCAAACAAATTCCACTTCAGTTCTGTGGCTGAATGTCTGAGATCTTCAGAAGAAGCTTATAAAGGCCCTGGTGGAAACTGAAGAGGATTTGAGATATGCCAAATATGTGCTGGCCATTATGCAGAGACTAGAATTTTTAGTGGGAGAGCTCTGACTGGGAGAACCTCACATTCCTAAGATCAGCAACCAAGGGACCCCCATTTTCCTGCCAAGTAGGCACACTATTAAATCTGAGGGGCATGTCCAGAGGGAAGATGCTCTGGGAAAGGAGTTGCCCGGGGAGCAAGTGCCCTGTGGCAGAGGCGGAGATTGCCAAGGTGGTCTCCTAGGGGCTGAGGCACAAAGCCCCTCTACCTACTTTAGTTATGAGAAGGTGTGAATGCTGTGTTACAGTGTACCCGGGAAGAGAACTCACAAAGCAAGGAACATGGAAGCTAGGGTGTACTGTGCAAGCAGGCAGAGGTTGCTTGCTTTATCAAAAGTGGGGCCGTTCTGGTCTCACAAGGGTCTAGTCTCAGTTGGCACATGCTCCCCTTGTCACACTAGACAGGTGAGACCCAGAAGGGAAGACAGAAAGAGACAGTTAGTGAACACCAGCATGGCCCAGCCCCAGCCCCACTACTTAACATGGTCAATTACCTACAGGAGGCTACTTTGTAATCTGTGTTGCCCAGAACTTGGCAGCGATGGGGGGTTGCATGGGAAGGAACGCTAGACTACGGAGAACCAGTCCACTCTACTGGCCCACACTCAATTTTCATGTGGCTTCCTTTAAAGGCACCACCAGCTTGGTGAGTCAATCAGGTCAGTGTGGAGAGAAATATCCACATGCTAGAGGCAGATCCATATTGGTTCCCCAGTCTCTCTGTTTTCGGACTGCTCCCCTTCATTCTAATGACAATGCTGCTGTCACAGTGATTCTTCTAACATGCAAATATGTTCCTGTCACTTGCCTGTTTGGAATTCTTCAAAGGTCCCGTTAGGTTTCTGTCGACTGCAACGAAAAGTCCTGTCTAATCAGAACCACTGATTACGTTTTTAATCAGGAGAGCAGTATGTTCAGTCTTGTGTTATAGAAAGAGAAGTCAGAGAGCAGATATGCCGATTATCCTCCTGGATTTATCAGTTGTATACATTGATGGCCAAACAGTAACTCACATAGCAAAACAAATGAAAAACCCAACTGTACACACACGTACACACAAATAAATGCAGTAACTGAACTCTGAAGTTCAGTATAAAACTGTTCACAGAGCATTCTAAATCTTCCCTGACTCAGAACTATATCCTCATGCACTTTGATTTGAATATGTGGGGCAAATGAGAACCATTTTAGAGAAACGACGTCAGATGACTATGATCTTAACATGGTTCCAATTTCCGTGGTGATTGGGTGTTTTATGAATCACCTCTAATTCCTACTGCTGGAACAAAAGGCGAAAATTACCTTGGTAAACGCCACATCGTGGATGAATTACGTTATTCCCCAAATAAAGTATTCTTTGTTATAGTATAAGCATGCATAACTTCTAGCATTATTTTAAGCACTGACAGAGAAATGTGCTTTCTTTTCTACTATTTAACACTCCTATGTTGTGATCCCTGACTCCCTTCACCCCCACACTGCCTTCATTTTAACTTTCTGTTTGTTCATGGAGGGAAGTAAGGACATTTTAATGATACTCCTAGATAATATATTTTCTTACCTAAAAGTGGTACAATAATGCGTTTTACTCTACCTTAGTCCACTACGCGGCATGCAAGCTCTGCTTAATGCAAGGTTTTGTTCCTACAGTTAGTTAAAAAACGAACCAGCTGAAAGTATTTTTTTAGATCCAACCTAAGAAAGACAGTGTGGTCTAGTGTACAGGGGACTGGCTTTGGTGTCGGATGGGTCTAAGTTTGAATGCTGGCTCTGCTACTTGGAAGGTGTGTAACCTTAGGTAAGTTGCATAACTTCTCTAAGCCTCAGTCTCCTTCACCATAAAATGGGATATCTTTCTATCTTGCAGAGCTGATCTGCAATTATGCATAACACATGTACCTATAGAGGAACAATGACTGGTACTGAGTCCAAAGTGCATGTATGAAGTAGATGTGGCCTATGAATAAGAAGTGTTAGGGCCGATTTCACACAACAGGTAAGCTCAAACTTAGGAAACATGAATAACTGTTTTCTGGAATAATACATATAACAGAAAGTCAGAGTATAAATAACGGATTCACTTCATCATGACACAATTCTATCTCCTAGCTTGTGTTTATAAAATAAATTTCTATTACCTCTGTACTTTAACATTTTCTCACACATTTGAGAAATTCCTAGATTCTTAAGCAGTGTCATCCTATTTGCTGTGCTTTTAATGGCAATATTGTGTTTAACTAGAGAAAACAGTTACAAATGGGCCTGGCATGAACTAGTCCTGCAGGTGCCATAAAGTTACCCAAATGGTATAATGAAGTGCTTAGGGCATTTGGGGATTTTGCTGCATTTTTCCTTCTGAATGTGTTGATGGGGTAGTGGACTAGTTTTAATTAGAATCGTTTGGAGAACAGGAATCCAAGCACATGACCTAATAGTCTCCTAGTTAGCCTTCCACCCGAGGCAGCTGTGAACAGTCATCCTAGAAGTCAGCCTCAATATAAAGAATAGAGCGGAAAGTGGTTTATATAGTGGGAGGTTTGTCGGCGGG
>NW_022436946.1:6253016-6269083 GCF_009761245.1 Sapajus apella | reverse complement strand
ACCGTCAAGGGCATTTTGCAAAAAAACATCTGGAGAGAGGCCAAGAGTTATGGTTAAGCAACAACACTGCAGCTGCAAAACAAGTGAGGGTTGCCGTAGGGTGACATGGCCTTGAACCTAGAACTAATGTATGTGACAGGGAAAAACAACAGAAAATGTTAGATATGAAACTTAAAGCTGGAATTTGGAATCGTTATCTTGAAAGAGGCAGTTAAAACAAACCCTAATCTTTACATGAGTGGTGGAAAATAAGAAATAAAAACTTCTGATATATAATGGGGACTCTGCCAACCACGCATTCCCTCAAATAAACACTGGATCCAGCGACATAACCTATTTCACAACTCTAGAAAATCTGGCAAGCTGAGAATCATCTTACATTAGGATTTGAGGAGAGTGGTTTAAAGACTTTGAATTGTAACATATGTTACCTTCTGGATATTTGATTCTAAATGGACGACGCTACCTCACTTTTTCCAAGTATTTTTTTTAAGATAAAACCATTTAAAAACATATTTTTAAAATAGAAAGAGATCACAAAGTTTCTAGTGAGCAAGCCATGATAAGTAAAAATCAATGGTACAATACCTATGGTTTCTAATTTAAGACAAATAAATAGCCATGATCGTTCTCAGCGTGTCCTCTTGATTTTTTTAGAGTGAAAAAACAGGCTTTCGTTAAGTCCACAACTTAATCCCCCAACCTTATTTTTCCCTCAAGGCCTAAGGTTCCTCAAATGTAAATTCTCAAAGTCTTTTCTGGGACATAAGCCTCTCTACCGTGGAGGAGGCGGAGGCTCTGGTATGTGCCGTAACGCAAGGGGAGAATAAGAAAATAGAGCCGTGACTGACGGTGGGAGCGCTGGGGGCAGGATCCGGAGGGGTTGGCATAAGACATATTTACCTAAGTGAGGTACAGATGAGTTTCAGATGTGACACTGAGGCAGAAGCCACATCAGACGTGAGGGCAATCCTAGAGAAAAAAACAATACCAAAAAGTTTTTGTTTTTGTTTTTAAAAAAGCACCAAGAAAAACCACACATTGGTACTATGTATGCTGACATTTACCTATACAGAATTTGAGTTCAAGGATACCAGGGGTCAAAAATCTCTCGCCATCAATATGCTATGATATAATGCCATATCCCAGCATTCCAGAGTCACGCATTTAAGTCCTTAAGGGATTTTTAGTTTCAGAAAGGCTATACAGTGATGTGGTTAAGACCACAGTATGGTGCCAGACAGCTTAGATTCCCATCTTGGTGCCACCTGGAGCCAATTAGAGACCTCATGCAATTGGTTTTCTCTCTCTACCTCAGCTTCCTCTCCTGTAAAACGGAGATCATGATTACACCCACAGCACATGACCCTTTTGAGAATTAAAGAAGCTAATTTGAGATAAATGCTTGACACTGTCTAGTAAGCAGGGAGTATTTGTGTATTTGTAATTATTTTTCAGAGACCCCCAAGTAAAAATACCTCACAGCCTCAAGCAGAAATTATAAGATAATCATGGCTGGGCACAGTGGCTCACACCTGTAATCCCAGCAATTTGAGAGGCCAAGGCAGGAGGTTTGTTTGAGGGCAGCAGTTCGAGACCAGTCTGGGGAACATAACAGGACTCAGTCTCTTAAAAAAAAAAAAAATTAAGATAATCAGAACTTTTTAAAGCATATCAACGAAGATGAACACTATTCCTTTGGGTAAAGGAGACAAGAACCTGAGCAGGGATGAGAGTAAAGAGGGGGAGGGAAGAAAAGTCCACTAAAAGGCAAAAGATGAAAAAAAAATTTTTTTTTTTTAAATCCACTTTGGCTTAACTTCAATTTTTTTTTTTTTTTAAGTCAAGACCACTGCTATCAGCAGAGGCCTGGAGAAAAGAATTTGCTGTGCAGACCCAATCATTCACCTTAGATAAGGAAAAGGACAGAAACTGGACAGCAAGTGACGAGAGGGCAGCAGTGAAATGTTTACAGACCGAAAAGAGATGGAAACATAGCTTTCAGTGAAAATAATGAAGACAGGAAATAGATCAATAACTTAACCCCATCAACCCTCACCTCCACAGATATAAATTCATTGCTGATTAGCAGTCCAAACCAATTGGATGAATAATTGAGCACTACGCCTAAGTAACCCCCTTCTCTGAGTAGCCCACATTGATGCTGTAACCAAAAAGGCCGCTCGTGTTTTTTAAAATAACAAAACCCTATCAATTTGAATCTTACTAATGCAAAAGGCATAAACTTTTAGGTATGAGCTGAGTTTGAGTTTTTCCTCTTGAATTGAGGTTCTTCCTTGCAGAAAAATGTCTCACTAAAGGAGACAATATGTAATGTTGCAAAGTAAACATTTAAACTACCAAAAACATATTAAGTATTTTAACAGCCTCATTAATATACAGATGATTAATTACAAATGATTGTCTTTAATTATTACAGATGATTTTTATAATACTCATATCTGATTTTATACAACTGATGCATTATTTAATTTTAAATAATTCTGTATTTCAGAATAGCTTTCTATTCTAGCAATTAAACCTAGTGGGTAAGGAGGACATCTCATTTTCAATGACTAGATAAACGTTTATTAAGGTTGCTTTATTAGTCAGTCTGGGTGCATGGGAAACTGTCTAAGAGGGAAGTATCTAGTGTTCTTCTACTAGGAAGTTTGCTAACATAGATTAATACACATGCAAACACAGTGACATAACATATGTCCATCCCCAAACCTATTTTGAGGGTTTGACTCTTAAGCTACTTGGAGCTACTCTTCTTGGATATTACAGCAGTCTGCAGTCTGAGGAAAGAGGCTCTTTTCTGGAGAATCACATAGTTGAAGTTATCTGATTCCATAAGCATAGCAAGAACACAGTTTTTAACTGAATTACTTCCCCGGCCTGTCTGTAGTTCTTTTTTATTAATGTAGACAAAGATATGCCTCATCGCTGAAAGCTGAAACACCAAATGGAAAAGTGCAGTTTGATTTCCTGTTTCCCTCCACCCTCTGCCTCTCCCTACTTTGGTGTTATGCCACACAAAATTACTTTCAGAAACTGGGAGGATTGAGTAGCCAAGTTATGAAACCTAAGTGCTATGCTTAATGCTTTTTTTTTTTTATCTTCAAGTTAATACTTATGAGGGTGAGAGTCTACTAATGATCAAAATCATAGTAATTTTCCTGTTTCATAGGAAATCTAAAATCTCAGCAGAATCACAACCCGCTGAATCTACCTTATTTGTAGAACCCATACAAACGCCCCTTCCTCCACGAGATTCCTCCTGCAATTCACACATGTGTAAACCTCTATTTTAAAATTTTACCTTCACCACTAATCAAAACAGAAGTGCAAATAGGTTTCTTTAAAAATAATCTTGGTAGTGGAAATAAAACAAAAATAACATGGAAAGTAAAATATTAGCCCGTTCATGTACTTGTCTGCTTACTTACTCCCTCTTACAACACTTTCTAAAAATTTCCATTACGATTTTGATAAGTTATTTTCCCAAAAAATATTGACAACAATTTCTCACTTCAGGCTCTGGCTTTAAAAAGAAATAGGGTATAAGTGGAGAATAGCTAAGAAACTGGGTTTGTCCTAGAATTCTGTGAAATCAGACTAGTCAGTGCTTTAGAATCAAAATTTCCCTTAGACTTCTCACTAAGGAGCAAAGCTGTGTGTTTGCTTTCTCTGATAAGGAATTCAAAACATGCAATGGTAGTAAATCTGGTTAAAGAAATTGTCAAGGGAGGTTTTGAGTTTTGTTATTATTTAACATTACATCACAGAATTAAATCATGTAAAATGGCAGCTTTATCCATCTTATCCATCTCAATCACTAAATTCAGTCAAGTAAAAGTCTACAAATTCTAAATGAAAAGCTTTTTCATCTTCTTAATGGAAATATCTAAACATTACGCTGAGGTTTATTTTTAGGAAAGAATAACAGAGACGAGAGCTTGGACCTGAAAAGGAAAATGCCACACACTGGTGATGCTTCCTTCTGGAGCCCTGGACTGCCTGACAAACTTGCTAAAGCAAAGAAGTGCATAATAGTTCTCCATAGAGGAAGAAATTTTAAAAGCAATAGCAACAATCAGGTAACAACAGACCAATCAGATTCTCCCAAAATTTAGTATTTGCAGCTGAAACTGGGATAAGTAATTACTTTCAAAGGAATGTACAGGGAGCCATCAATCCCCATTCATTCAGCTCGCATTTACTGAGCCAAGAGCTCTGCTAGGCTTGAGATATAAAAATGAATACAACACAGCTGCTTTACTTCCAGCTAAAAGAATACACCTAAATAAAGAGCTACAGGGCCATGTGTTAAGTGCTATAATAGAGGTGTGCACAAAGGGCTGGGGGGCCAAAAGAAGAAGCCATAAATTCTTCCTGGGAAATCAAGCAAGTGCAGGAAGATGTGAAAGAAGGTATCCCAGAGATGTTTCCTTGTGATAAACTCAAGAATTTTTCTTTGGTGTGTTCTAAAAAGTAAGGTGGTAATTTTAAGATGTATCAACTGGTGCAATGTCAAGCACTAATCTTGGTCTACTAGCCAGTTTCTGTTTGACACAGACTTCCAGTTACAATATTCCAAGAATATAAATTTTAAAAAAAATAAAAAGATTATTGTAATATTCCCATGCAATGCACACAATCCAGTATGTCATGAATCGCTGGCATGAGTGGAACGTAGCTTCCAAGTTCAAAGATGTTTTAAAATATAATGAATGAAAGATGGATTTTAGAGTGTTTCCAGATAATACCAATAATGCTTACTGTATCACTGTTTTCTTTCTTCTCAAAGCAAAAACAAAAGAATCACCTGATTATATCATGGTTAATATTTGTTTTTCTCCACTTCTGTATTTAAAAAAAGAGGGAGGGTGGAGAATCAACTTCTACTTAATATCACTTATTATGCAGACCATATTCCTACTTATAACATAGTTGTGACAAAACCTCCATTGTTCATTGCACGCTAGCCCCAAACTTGAGTAATTCTAATGTAAGCATGAGAAACTCCCGTCTCCTTTGGGGTGAATTTCCCAATTCCTCTGTGTTAAATTGAGGTCTAATTTTCCCTGTGCCTGGTTTTCACAAGAAGGTCCATTCCACCCCATGTGCTCCTTTTCAGCTGTCAATAAACAGAGGCAGTGAATTCCCCACGGCTTCACAAAGCTAGTTAGGCAGAGCCATTCATTCCTTCAGGAAAACAGGGCATTGATTTCAGCGAGTTCCCAGGGAGCAGCTGCAACAAAGAGATCAAAGGCCCACCTCTCTCTCCCTCCATTGCTTTCATTAGGCCCAGCCCAGACAAACAGCGACAGGTTTCCTTGAGACAAGGAGAGGGCCCAGCAGACCACCTCATGGTTCAATTCAAATTCATCCGTTTCCTACATTCCAGTGACAGTCCAGAATGCTAACCATGACAAACCAGCACAATCACCCGGCATAATATACTGCTCACTAGTTCATCCAAGGTCAGAGGGAAAAAACAAGCACGGGGGGAAGTCTTCTCCTTCTAGGGCCTGCTGAGCTTCAATGGCCCCCTGACATTCCATAAATAAACTTCTCCCTCTCACTCTCCCTTTCTTCCTCCATCCTATAACCCTACAAGCGACGATCTCACTGAACAGTCTGCAACTTCTTTCATGTCACCGTACCCAAACTACATGGAAACTTTATTCTCAATCGACCAGTGCGTTCTAATAGCCAGAGGAAGATGGCTATCCATGCGGCCTCTATTAGTTCACTGCTGTGCTAAAGCCAGTCTGCTACACTCAGTGAGATGCTATAACGTGATGAATTCAGAGCTGCAGTTTCTAGGGTTACTCTAAGGGGTGATTTCCAGAGAAGGAAACACAACTTAAAGACAGTTAGTTTGCATAAATTCTGTTTGCATAACAAAAGTATGAACAGAGATATAAGAGTTTTTTTTTAATTGGATGCAGGTCATCACTCAAACTGGGTAATCCAAGCTCCTGTGTATGAATGAATTGTGTGTTTGTGGGGTGAGAATGGATACCCAGGGAGAGAGGAGAGAGCAAGAGGAACTATGAAAGAAAATGAATTATTCTGACTGGTTACCTAAGAGGTTTCCAAATTCGCCACTGAATTCTGAACAGCTTATTTCACACGAACTTCGTGGAAGCCTATAACAAAATGCATTCGTTCTATTGTGCTCCATTCCATTTCTGTCCCTGATCCTGAGCACACATGGGAATCGATGGGATAAGTTTCAAAATTGTGAAACCAAAAGAAAATAAACAATATTGGAACGAAAGGTATGAACTCACTCGGTAATGCGGGACACAACCTTCCCGCGTGCCCACAGGCGTCAGTACTGACCTGGGGGGTTATCAGCGACCTCTCCAGGGCCATCTATTCACTAATTACTCACCTTGAACTGTCAAAGATGCTATTTTGTATAGAGAGCTGTACAGCCCTCAAGGAGAAAAAAACATTCCCTTACATTCAATTTAGGACAGAGATGGACTTTGAATACACAGAACTCTCAGCTGCACAGGATAGGTAGCTTGTTACAAAAGCGATGTGCCAACACTTAGGAACCTTACAGTTAACTCTGGCATTGACTCACTTTGGGCCTAGGGGATACATTTAACCCCTCTTTCTGTCTTCCTACCTTTCCAAAATGATGACAGAAATATCTGTGAAGAATTCCTTGACACAATACTATGAAATAACCACTCCTCAAAAACTACGTATCTCATCAAAGAAACCTAGGCTTATGAGTAGAAATTCCTTATATAATGCTCACTCTGTCACTCAACAGAGGTTCTCTGGAAATGCACTACATTTCTATAAAGCAAATTGTTTTTTAAAAGCACTCAGGAAATTTACTACTGAAAGAAAGTCTATGACAAATGACCAAAAACACTTATCAATCCATTTACGTATCTTTCAAAAGCATTTACAAAACACTGAGAAAGCATTAGCCATTGGATCCATTTTACACCTGAGAGAGATGGTTTTATTAATCTATTTTTGAATAAGAAGATAATAGGCTCAAGAGAGCTAAACTGCCTTGCCAAAGTCGTGGAACTAATAATCAGAAGTTAAAACTTTAAATCCAAGTATTCTATCTTTGAATCCTGTGCTGTTTCATTATACCCAGCTACCAAGTAATGGGGATATTATCATTCACTGAAGTTCTGAGGCAAGGTTATATTAAATAAGTCATCCCAGCGTTAGAGGCCAGTGCATTATACCACTTCCATTCAATGAGGTAGTTTTCAAGAGTATGGACTCTGGAGTCAGATCTGTATTTAAATTTTAGTGTCCCTTTGTAATAATTTTATAAATTAAGCAATTAACAATACTTTTGGAACCTCAGTTTCCCCGTCTGTAAAAAAGGAATAATAACCTCACAGGGTTTGTGAAGGATCAAATTAGATAACTTGTATAAAGCTCCTAAAACAGTGTTGGCATGCAACAAGAGCTCAATAATGATAGCTATTATTAACGCTGAAAATCAAACCAGTGTAAAGCTTGTTAAAAGGAAGAACTTCTTTTCAAGAAAAAGACATAAAATCTAACATTCAGTCTCTAGATTGCATGATCCCCGTTAGCATTAAAAGTTTAGCCTTCAAATGTAGGATTTTATGGCGGGCAACTAATGAACCAAGATCAAACTATTATAAAAGAGAAAGAAGCTACTTTACAAAACAGAAACACTAATTGAAGTGTCTTTTTAAAAGGCTAATTGAGGCAAATCCTTGCTACTATAAAGAAGCAGTGTGGTTTTTCTGTACAATTCAGCTTTACTTCTTGCCACTTAGCCATTTCAAGTAGAAATGTATTGGTAACAGGAAGAAATTCACAGACTGTTACCACTTGAAGAGAAAAGCACACACAGGGATATTTGTTGTCTGTAGATAGTGCTTTCACGTTTTCAAAGAACACATATCTTACTTCACTGACCCTCACATTACTAAGGGAAAACAGTAATTTTCTAGCACAAGAGGAGGCTGCCAGTGGTAAACAGGAAACCTTAGTTTTTATTCCTTGTCTCATTTTTCATAACACCCTATTAATAATGGGTGGTGGCACAGAGATGCCACAGTACAGAGTGTACAGAATACTGTGGGAAGACAGGCCACTAAGACTGGGAGAACCAGAAAAGGTTCTGCAGAGAAGGTGACATTTATCCAACCTTTTATCAAGTATAGACATACTTCTGGAATATTTCTACTTGCCCTTGAGCCTAAGACATTTTGGGGGGGGGGTGGCAGTGGTGAATTCTGAATATCTCAGTCACTGATTTAGTTTTCCTTATACTGCTTTTTGTTCATTTGAAAATTTAAATGGATGCCCTCACTGCCTTTTAAAAATTTCATCCAAGGCTTTGATATTAAAGAGGCAGGAAGCTGAAGCCACTATTGTTTGACTTAATAATATTAATACTTAAGGTAACTTCTAATTCTACAGTTAGGTGACTTTTAAAATTACTGCTTATTCTTATATTACATTACCTACTATACAACACATCACTTGAAATGTGCATTTAATTTACTGCCTGTTAATGTTTTAAAATATTTTCTTTACTACCATTTATATCAGAAACAGTTTAAAAGGACTGTTATGAATATCTAAAGGAATATGTCTTGCTAAAGAAACTCAGCCCAGAGCTGGTGAAGTATGACAACTATTTCTGTCCTAAGAACTGAGTTTCTTTTTGTAAGTTACCACTCCTAATTCTATCTTCTCTTACAACATGAAAGAAACATACTTTTTAATGAAAGACATTCAGACGTTTGGAGATGATTATGACAATCCTTGATGAGTCATTAATTTGAGACCATTCTTCTTCTCTAACATAGGCATGCAGTGCCACAAATTCCTCTCTAAACATTGCTGCAAGTTGCATCTTAGTCACTTGAAAATACGGTTTTATTTTCATTCAGTTCAAAATATTTTCTAATTTCCTTTTTGATTTTTTTAAAATAGGCTACTTTTTAGAGAAGTATATATTTACAGCAAAATTGAGCCTAAGTTACGGGGATATCCCATATACCCCCTTCCCCCCACACATAGCCTCCTCTATTCTCAACATCCCCCACTAGAGTGGTACATATGATACAAGTGATAAACCTCCACTGGCACATCATTATCACTCAGAATCCATGGTTTTCATTAGGGTTCACTCTCGGTGTTTTATATTCTACGGGTTTAAAAAAATTTATGATGACATGTCTACATCAGTATAACATCAGAGAAGTTTTGCTGATCTTTTCACTGTCTAAATAGTTTTACACTTCCTAAAATGTCATATAGTTGAAATTATATAGTATGCAGCCTTTTGAAACTGGCTTCTTTTACTTTAGTAATGTATATTTAATTTTCATGCATGCTTTTTCATGGCTTGATAGCTCATTTCTTTCTTTCTTTCTTTCTTTCTTTGAGACAAGTCTGGCTCGGCTGCCCAGGCTGCAGTGAAGTGGGGCAATCCTGGCGCACTGCAACCTCCACCTCCCAGGTTCAAGCATTTCTCCGCCTCAGCCTCCCAAGTAGCTGAAACTACAGGTATAGTCTGTATACCTGAGATTATAGGAGCCCTCCACCATGCCAGGGTAATTTTTGTATTTTTAGTAGAGACACTGTTTCACCATGTTGGCCAGGCTGGTCTCAAACTCCCAACCTTCAGTGATCCACCTGTCTCAGTCTCCCAAAGTGCTAGAGTTATAGGTGTGAGCCACCGCACCCGGCCAGCTCATTTCTTTTTGGTGTGGATTGTTTTCCTTTTTGTCCCACTGGTTAGTTGGTAGAATTCGTTGGTAAAATTCACCAGTACTACCATCTGGGTCTGCTGTCTAGAAGCTGTTTTAGTTTATATATTTCAAGGAACTAGTCTATTTTATCTAATTTATTAAATATGTAGGTGAGAGCTTGTTTATACTATTCTCTTATTAATTCTGTATTATCTATGGGATTAACAGAATAATACCTCTTTCATTCCTAATATTGGTAATTTGTGTACTCATTTTTCTCAGTTGCCTGGAAAGAGATTTATCATTTTACTGATCATTTCAAAGAACCAGCTTTTTATTTTGTTGATTTTCTCCATTGTTTTCCTGTTTTCTACTTTGTTGACTTCTGCTCTAATTTTCAGTATTTACTTTCTTCTGCTCACTTCAGGTTTAATTTGTTCTATTTTTCTAGTTTCCTAAGGTGGAAACTGAGTTATTGATTTTAGACTCTTTTTCTTTTCTAATATATCAATTTAATGCTACAAATTTTGAAGCACTGTTTTAGCTGTATCCCACATGCTTTCATAAACTGTATTTTGATTTTCAGTTAATTTAAAATATCTAAACATTTTTCTTGAGATTCTTCTTTGATCCATCGGTTATTAGAAGTATACTGTTTAATTTCCAAATATTTGGAAAATTTCCAGCAATTTTTCTGGTATTAACTTCTCGTTTAATTCCGTGGTCTAAGAAGGTATTTTGTATGATTTTTGTTCAGTTTAAGACATGTTTCCAGATTCCTTTCTGTTCTAATGGAATTCCACTGTGGTCAGTGAAAACTCTTTGTATGATTTAAATCCTTTTAAATTAATTAACTTATTTTCCCACTCAGAATACGGTCTATCTTGGTAAGTGTTCTGGCTATGCTTGGAAAAAATGTGCAGTTTGCTGTTGAGTACGGTTCTATAAATGTCAATTAAGTCAGCGTGGTTGACAGTGCTGTTCATGTCTTCTACAGTCTTATTAGTTTTCCAGCTACTTGATCTATTATCTGTTGAGGGAAGGGTGCTGAAATCTGACCATAATTGTGAATTTGTCTATTTCTTCCCATGTATACTGGAATTCTTTTACTAGATGCATGAACATTTAAGATTACTTCCTCTTGATAAAGTCACCACTTTATCATTATGAAATAACACTATTTTTTCTTGGTAATATTCTTTGTTCTAATTTCTACTTTGTCTAATAAGAACACAGTTACTGCAGTTTTTAGAACTCAGTGCTAAAAACGATATATTTTTCATCCTTTAGCTTAAATCCTATTTGTGTTTTTACATATGAAGTATATTTTTTGTAGGCAGAATATAGTTCTCACGGGGTTTTGTGTGTATTAAATCTGACTGTGAACAATCAATTGAGGTAACTCACTACCTTCAGATCAGCCAATTTGTGTATTAAATCTGACATTCTTTGCCTTTTAATTATGATGGATCATTTATGCTTCATGGGGTTACTGATATGATTAGGCTGAAAGGTACCATCTTGTTATTTGCTTTCTAATTGTCCCAATTATTCTTTGCTCCTTTTCTTCTTCTGAATTGATTGTTTTTCTCTAATTTTATCTCCTTTGGCTTATAACTCTGTTTTGATATCTTAGTGGTTGTTGTATCTTTAACTTACCAGGGTGTACTTTTAAGGGATATTAGACCAGTTCATGTAGGGTATAAAAACTTGATATATTTTTGTTTTTCCTCTCCTGACCTTTGCACAATTACTGTGCCTTTTGCTTTTACATGTTATACACCTCATTTGCTACCATTTTTATTTAAACAATCTTTTAAACAATATTAAAAATAATCATAATCATAAGTATTGGCCAGGCGGTTGCCATTTCTGGTGATCTTTACTGCTATCTGGCATTATTTTCCTTCTTCGTTAAAGATAACCTTTAGCATTTCTTACACTGTGGGTCTACTGGTGATTAATTCTTTCAGCTTTAGTATGTCTGAAAAAGTCTTAATTTCACCTTTTATTTTCCTATCAAAGAAAGGCTTGCATGTTTCACCTTCTTTTGAAAGATATTGTCACCACTATAGATTTATAGATGAACAGTTTTAGCTTTCAGTACTTGGAAGGAGTTGCTCCGCTGTCTTCTGGATCACATTCCTTCTGTCGTGTTTGTTCCTCTGAATGTAGAGTCCTTTTTCTCCACTTTAAAATCTCTCTTTATAACTGGTCTTAAACTATTTGATTATGGTGTCCCTTGGTGTCATTTTCTTTATGTTTTTCGTACTTGCTTTATATTTATTTAACTTAAATTTGTGGGTTTATTGTTTTCAACAAATTTGGCAAGGCTTCAGCCATGACATCTTTATTCTCTGTCCTCCTCCTCCCTTAGAGACCCCAATCACATACATATTTGTCCATTTCAAGTTGTCCCACAGCTCACTGAAGTGCGATTCACTTTTTACTAGTTTTTTTTTCCATTCATATCTCATTTTGTATAATTTTAACAGCCATGTCTTCAAGTTCATGACATGTTTCTTTCTTGATGTCTGATCTGCCATTAATCCTATCCAGTGTATTTTTTTACCTCAGGTGTTTATATAATCTCTAGAAGTCTAGAAGTTCAATTTGGGTCTTTTAATAGCATCTGTCTTTTCTTAACAAGCTTATGGTTTCACCTACCATCTTGAGTATATGGAACATAGTAATAATAACTATTTTATTAATATCCTTATTAAATCTATTTAATTTATTTTAGTATTTCCACTTGTTACATCTGTGTCACTTCTGGGTCTATTTCTGTTGATTGAGTTTTCTCTTCATTACTGGATTTTCCTACTTCCCTGCATGTCTGATAAATTCTGATTGAACGCTACACATTGCATACTTTATTAATGGGTGCTAGATATTTTGTATTTCCTTAAATATCCTTGAGCTTTGTTCTGGGACACAGTTAAGCTACTTGAAATAATTTGATCCTTCAAACCAAGTGTCTGCAAACTAGGCCCACAGGCCAAATCTGGCCTACTGCCTATTTCTATAAATAAAATTTTATTGGAATACATTCTGATACATGTAAATACATTTGCTTACAAATTGTTCATGGCTGTTTTAACACTAGAATAGCAAAGTGAGTAGTTACAATAGAGACCAAATGGCCCACATATCCTAAAATATTTTCCATCTGGCCCTTTACAAAAAAGTTTTATGACCTATCTTGAATAGCTTATTTTTAAGATTTTTTAGGCAGGATCAGATGAGACCATAGTCTAGGGCTAATTTTGCCTCACTGCTGAAGCATTACTCTTCTGAGTACTCCACCTATATACAAGGTTTTTTCATTCTGAATGGTAGAGGGGACACACTCTTTGTTGCCCTATATGAGCTACGTTTTTCTTCCCAGTGGCTACTTCCTCATCCATGGGTAGTTCTCTTATGCATGAACACTAATCAGCACTCAGCTGAAGCCTCCGGGAGAGCCTTCTGGAGCTCACTCTCTGTGTAACTAACTCTCTCTTCTCTGGTACTTTGTCCTTCAATTTCTAGCTGCCTCAGCCTCCCAGAATTCCTAACTCTATCATCTCAACCTAGGATAAGCTATGTTGGGTTCTGCCTTTCTGCACTGCAGCCTGGGGCAAATCATTTGTTTTTTCCTTCTCTCAGGGTTTACTGTCTTGTGCCATTTGTCCAATGTCAGAATGCCTTTGTTTCATATGTTTTATGGGCTTTTCTTGTGTGTCTGTCTGTTAGGCTATTTTAGGCAAAAGAATAACTCCAGTTCCTGTTATTACAAGATGGCTGGAGGCAGAAGTCCTCTCAGTACAAAGTTCCAAACTTTTATATTTGCCTTAGTGCTTTATATTTACAAACACATTGTTCCAGCTCAAGCCATTTACCCAATTCTATGATCAGGCAGCAGCAAGAGAAGGGTATAATAGGCAAAGTCAGTAACTACTATACTATCCCTTTCCCCAATCCCACTTTCCTATTTTTGTGGGATATCTATTGGGGCGTATGGAACCCAAATTATAGTAAAACTTTGTTTTTAACATTTATCTTTTTCATTAAACCAGTATTTATTGAGCAGCTGTTTTTCCTGGCATTGTTCTAGGTGCTGGGGTTTCACCACCGTGAACAAAACATGCACAAATTCCTACCTTTGTGAGGTTTACCTTTGAATTAAGCTTATCTTTGAATTAACTGTTTCTAGTAGCTTAACTATATCCTATAACAAAGCTCAAGTAAAATATGTATCAGATGGTGATTAAAAAAGTTGAAGTAACAAAGAGAGAGGAAGTGCTAAGAGATTTAGCGGGGAAAACAGTGCCAGTTTAAAACAGGCTGGTCAGGGAAGGCATGGGTGAGAGGATGACAATTTAGCGAAGATATGAAGGAGGTAAGGATGTAAGTCATGTGGCTATTTGTGGGTACAATAACCGCAAAACTGATGTGGAAACAAGAAAACTGGTATGGCTAAGGCAGGGAGTGAAGGGGAGCAGTAAAAGATTAGGCCAGAGGTAATGGGGCCCATATCATATAGGAGCTGATAAGCCTCTGTAAGCGAGACGGGAAGGACTGGAGACACTGGAGCAGGAAAGTAACATGATCAGACTTACAGTTTTAAATAATTTATCCAGCTGTTATGTGGAGAGTGAATTCTAGGGGAGAAACTAAGAAACCAGGGAGACCAGTTAGAAGGTTACTGTTATAAAGAGATGATAAAGATGTGCACCAATGCAGTAGCAGAAGAGGTGGGGAGGACTGGTCGCCTTCTGGATGTATGGAAGGTGGGCTGACAGTATGTCCTGATAGCTGGATGTGTAGAGGGTGGGAGAGAACAGATGAGGATGCTACAAAGACACCTGGCCTGCGCAACTGGAAGAAGAGCCTTCCTCATCTCAGTAAATGGCAACTTAGGATGAAGGAAGTTTGGTTGGGAATACAGAGGAACTCGGGAGCTCAGTCGCAGACATATTAGGTTTGATATGCCTATCAGACATTCAGCAATTGGATATTTGAATCTGGAGTTTAGAGAAGAGGGTCACACTGGGGATAATTTGGTAGCTGCCAGCATGAAAATGAATGAGAGCAGCTAGGGAATGAGGATTGAGAGAGGAAAAGTACAGAGACTGTGCCCTGGGACAGCCAATGTTTGGAGGTCACGACAATGAGGAAGTATCTGCAAGAAAGATAAGAGTAGTCATGCAATAGCAAGGCCACTGGGAACGTGTGGAGACACAGAAGACAAGGGGAGAACATACTTCACAGAGCAGCATGATCAATGGGGTCAGTGCTTCTGACAGGTCAAGAAGATAAGGACTGAGAATTAATGGTTGGGTTTGCAATATGAAGGTCACTGGTGACACTTGAGAACTTTGGTGGAAAGCCCAGAAAGACTGAGAAATCGTGCAAAAGGAAGCAGAAACATTAAATGGAGTAGGGAGTTAAATAATTTTTTTAAGTAAAAGCAGGGAGGTGGGGATGCATGATGCAGGACAGAAAAGGGGCAACTACTGCAGCAATGTCCTTGAGCGGGTGAGAGGAGATGGGACTAAGAATATAAGTGCAAGGGTAAGCTTTAAATTGAGCATGGCTGGGTATTCTTCTCCAGCTATGTTCAGCTGCACTGCTGCAGGCATGGAATAAGTAGACCAAGGCACTGGGATATAGACGGCTAAGTACAATGAAGCAAGGGGAAGGTTTAGGGAAGATGAATGTATGAGTGATTTTAATGGCAGGGTAGGCTACTTACGTTGAGTAAGGGAGGATGTGAGACATGAAGGAAGTGTGGTGCAGTGGAAAAGCTGCATGTCAAGTTAAAAATGTGTTGGAGTGGGAGGACAGATGGAGAATGGGGTGCTAGGACTCAAGATCATGGAGTGAGAGTAGCTCTTATTAATGACTAGGTCCACAGTATGACCATGGAAGGAAGTTGCTGATGTAGTCTGGAAGACAAGGTCACTGAAGGAGAGGAAGTCAAAAAACCAAGAAGCCAGGATGTTAGGACTCAATGAAGCCTGAAAATCACCAAGAATTAGGACACAGGCCGGGCGCGGTGGCTCAAGCCTGTAATCCCAGCACTTTGGGAGGCCGAGGCGGGTGGATCACGAGGTCAAGAGATCGAGACCATCCTGGTCAACATGGTGAAACCCCGTCTCTACTAAAACTACAAAAAATTAGCTGGGCATGGTGGTGCGTGCCTGTAATCCCAGCTACTCAGGAGGCTGAGGCAGGAGAATTGCCTGAACCCAGGAGGCGGAGGTTGCGGTGAGCCGAGATCGCGCCATTGCACTCCAGCCTGGGTAACATGAGTGAAACTCCGTCTCAAAAAAAAAAAAAAAAAAA
>NW_022436946.1:6117345-6252916 GCF_009761245.1 Sapajus apella | reverse complement strand
GAGCAGGAAAATGGCCGAAACCAGGGGGGGGGGGGGTGGGGGGGGGCGAAATTTTTGTATACGCACACAACACGGGGAAAAAGAAGAAAACCCCTTCAAAAAAAAAAAAAAAAAAAAAAAAAAAGAATTAGGACACATTAGTTTTACAGGGAAGGACAGATCCTGAATCTTGAAGGAGTAAGGGACAATGATGCATTTTTACTTTCCAGGTTTTAAATTTTTATGTGGTTTTATAACTATATTTATAATGATTTAGGTCTAACTCCATGTCAGCTGTTTAAGCTAATCCATCTGTCCTTTCATGGTCCAGCCTGCATTCTGCTCAAATGTCCTTCGTTTGCTATCATTCTGAAAAGTGTACAATTAATTCTGTTATTTATATCAATTTCCTAAATTTTAAAGCAATATTTTTCAAAAATTTCCAAGGAGCACCAGGTCAATGGTATATCTGATGATGAGGCAGGGGTTGCATGGTGAAATACGTTTGAGAAACACCATAGGCCAAACCCTGTCTTTGATAATTACTTGTTGGAAATAAACAAGTCTAATTTAATTTTAACTCAGATTTCCCCCAAAATTTAAATGACCATAGGCCAATTTTCCATTTAACGTCAGTTAACATCCCAAGGAATGAGTATGCCAAGATATGTACTATTAAGACTGTTTTAGAGGTATATGTCTTCTTGGTGGCCTCAAAAGAGGTGAAACGGAATCTACTAAAATAAGATTCAAGATATAGACTTAGAATCTGTCAGAGAATGCAAATCATTGTTATGTTACTTTGTAACAATATTCTCCTCTCCTAACAGGATGAAAAACAAAGCCATCTCAGACAATAAATTCTCAAAGATGCTTTAAAAACTGGTTTAGTAGATTTTAATTCTCCCCCATAAAAATGATACTATGTAGACTATTTAAAAACAAAGACCCATAAAAATGTTTTGAAGGAAGACTAATGTCCAACAGGATGTCTGCATCTATATACAACCTCAGCTCTGCCCTTTGCTCCCACTAACCATAACTCTGATAAGAAGTCAGTCACTACAAGGAAACAAATGCCCCTAGGCCAAGACATGTACTTCAAAAATCACTATCAAAACAACTATCATCTAAGAGTACCAGAAAAAAAGTGAAACAGACTTTAAAAATAATGTCAGAACCCAAAATAAAAAAGTTTTGCTCCAATTTTTGCTTTAGGAGCTCTAAAAAAAACATTATCAAGTTATTAGAGAAGACAAGGTATTGGGGAAAGAGGACAAACAAAATTAAAATATCAGCTTACAAAAGCCAATCGCGATGTTTATGAATCAGGCAGGAACGATCTGAAAACAAAAATAAAAAGTTACTAGTTTGATATATTTGCACATGCATTTGTTAATTGTAATTTTGAGATCATTGTAGGTTCATACTCAGTTTCCCACAACAGTAACATTTCACAAAACAACAGTACGATATCACAACCGTTATGTTTATATTAATACCATCTACTAGTCTATTGCGATTTCCTGTTTAATTATATCATGTGTTTCACACAGTTTTATCACATGTGTAAGCCCACATATCTACTACTAGTCAAAATATTAAACAGTTCCATCACGAGGATCCATCATGTTGCCCTTTTACAATCACACGCCACCTCGTCTGCCACAATCCCTTTCTGCCCCGCTCCACTGCACATCTATTTTTAACACTAAAATAATAACGGCCATTTACAAAAAGTATTTTGCTCCCTGTCCATAGTTCTATGTCTTCTACTACTACTACTACTAGTACTACTTCTTCCTAGTTGTATGTCAATTCTTGAGTGACTACTTTTAGTTTTCTGTATTAAAGTTTTAGCTTAAGGAATAAATTCTCTGGAGAGAAGTTTTTCTCATTGTTAGCACAGCATAGATCACTCATTTCAAAAATCCAAATGCAAAAAGTACGGGAGGCAGAAGTGTCTGCACTAACAGATTCTGTATTTTCAATATATTTCTAACAAGAAACCTCTGAGTGCTTACCATGGGTCAAGCTACATATTATACGTGTGTGTGTGTGTGTGTGTGTGTGTATGTGTGTCTGTGACTGTGTGTGTCTGTGTGTGTGTATCTCATTTAATCCTAATACCAAGCCTTTGATGTATGCACATTGACCCCGTTTGGACGAGGAGAAAACTGAGGCACCAACTGATTTACAGGTTGCCTAAGGTCAAACAACTAGCAAGTGGCAAATCCTGAATCTTGGGAGCAGACTCTGGGAACCCAGACTACCATCCCTCAAGGAAACCCATGATAAAGTAAAGATATTTTGGTGTCACTATTCATTGCTATGACAAGTAAATCACCCGGTTATCGGTGAGCTTCATTTTAACATACCGGAATTCAACAAGGAAAATATCCAAAACAATGATGTGTAAAATGGAAGCAGTATTTTATTCAAACACTAAATGCTAGAAAATTGCCAAAAGCAAACGTTGGAACATACAGAAAAGATTTTATATTATGGCAAGAAACTGTTCACCAGCCCTGACACACAGTCTTAATATTCACTGGGATTGTCAGACAGCAGTTTATACATAGCCAAGATTGCTCTTGAAAAAGACATATTCAATTGAGCAGAGATGATGATGGGAAAAATGAAATTTTTGAACAGATGAAAGCTTCAAAATTAGGCTCTTCAGCCAATAGAGACATCTAAAACTCCAAAGATAATGTTCAGGTTATAGTAATTTAACAGACACCTATGGTGACAAACTTTCTGTAGGTTATTAGCTTAATAATATAGCATTGTAACTGAGGATTAGTAGATATTTTCTTCTGTGAAACTACACAGCACATTTATGCATAGCTGTGACAGTTCTGCCTATCATCCAACAGTGCTTAAAAGGTGCCTACTCAATAAGCCATTGATATGCTGCCTCAAATACCCTGACGAGGCTTTCTTTACAGTGCTGACTTTACAGACGCCTCCTGGATGATCTAAGTTCAAGAGGCAGCCAGGGGAGGAGAATGCATTATTAGCATGGTTTGGTGTGCATATGACCGAGTTATACATAGGAACTAGGGAAATGGAGCTCTGAAATTCACCTTCCACGTGAAGACACATAATATTAGTCTCGACTTTCTGGGAGGGAAGTCAATTCATTACTTCACTACCACTTAAATATATGAAAAATGTTTTCAGTTAAAAGAGTAGCTAAAAAGAAAAAAACTTCAAAATGCTTATATTTTATGAGATTTCTAGATATCACTATTAATTGATTTTAACTAGCTTTATAATCTCTCCCAGTTACTCAAGACTTTTCTTTTTTAAAGACAAGGTCTCTGTCACCCAGACTGAAGTGTGGTGACGTGATCAAGGCTCACTGCAAGCTTCCAAGCTTGATCTCTGGGGCTTAATGAATCCTCCCATTTCAGCCTCCCAAGTAGCTGGGACTACAGGCATGTGTCACTACCCCCAGCTTGGTTTTTTTTTTTTTTTTAAGTAGAGACAAGGTCTCACTATATTGCCCAGGCTAATCTTGAACTCCTGGGCCCAAGTGATCCTCCCACCTTGGCCTCCCAAAGTAAAAACTCACATTTTCTTAAAGGTAGGTATAAGCAAAAAAGATCAGGGTGAAGGAAACCCTCTCCTCCTTTTCAAATACCATCCTCTGATCCCTGTCTGCCTTCCTCAACAAGAAGCCAGCTATCCATGGCTGGGCCAGCGTGATAAACTCAGGGGACACTGGATACAGCTCTCTTATCAGTATCCCAGAGTTAAGACTTTTATAAGCATTATTATTTCAAGAAAACATTGTGTCCTGGTCTTCTTGAGTAAATATAAGGCAGATGGTAATCTTAATTTTCTCTGGAAGCTCTATCTCTGAAACATGGGACAAAATAGATGTCAAAGTTCTAAGAATGACGGAATTCCTCCATGAGCTGCGTTTATCTCCAACTCTTTTCCCAGGGAGACACATACATAAAGCCCCCTTTAAGTTTAGCATGCCTTGTTTCTCATATCTTTCTAAAAGCATAGTGTTTATTTAGAATAAGCTTTCTAGTTGGTCTGCTAAGCTTTTTCCAAACATATAACATATAAACTGAGAAACACTTTTCCATTCCCACACGTGATGTTTGCCCAGTAAGTCTTGGTGAGATGACATTTTTGCTATTGCACCCTTTACTGACCAACGCAGGCATGGTCAGTTTTTAGAATTTTCAAATGCTTTCATGTAAAATGGTGAGTAGTAATGATTATGCCTAAGCTAACATCCCTTTCTCTGCTGCTAAACATAGTCACCTGGTGGTGTACGGTATGAACACAATGCTTGTATGATTTCTCAGTGGTTCATCATTCCAGAATATCCTATAAGATTAACTAAATGTTTCATATTTATTTTATCTATCACCTCAGCTATAACATTTATGTCACTGTTTTTAAGTTGTTAAATTCTTAGAGGATAAAGACTATATCTGTCTAATTTTGTTTACAAAGAATAGCCATGCACAAACACCCCATAAATCCCCTTGTGATGAGCACAATCACAGCAGAGTTTATGGCAGGTTGGCTCCACTTCACCAGAGGTTCTGGAGGAGGAAACCGAGATATTCCCTGAAAGGCCATCAGGGACTACTGTGGGCACCCTCCTTTGACGTGCATTTACCTGCCAGGAAGATGATATCCTTTATCGTTTTACATGAAAGCATTTGAAAATTCTAAAAACTGACCATGCGTACCTTGGTCAGTTCAGGCTGCAACAGCAAAGTGCCACAGACTGGATGGCTGAAACAACATTTAGTTCTCACAGTTCTGGAGGAGAGAAGTCTGAGATCATGGTGTCAGCATGGACAGGTTCTGGTGAGGAACCTTCTCCAACTGTCTACTGATGACTCTCTCATCCTCAAAAGGTGGGAAGAAAAGCCAGCTAGTCCTCTGCCCTCTTCTTATAAAGGCACTAATCCCATTCCTGAAGTCTCCACCCTTATGGCCTAATGTCTTCCCTAAGGCCCCGCCATCCAATACCATCTCATTATAATTAGGGTTTCAACACATGGCTTTTGGGGGAATACGCACATTCAGTTCATTGCAATGACCTTGCATAGACATGAAGACAGGTCAGGCATGTTTGAAATAACTCATAGTCTATAAAATCTCGCGCCAAAAATAACAGAGGGAGAAAAATTCAGAGCAGACCACTTAAAACCCTATGCACATTTGTAATCACAGCGCTAACTAAATAATAATGCATACCTCAGGGATAACTTGAAAAGCCCTGAGAGGCAGCTCAGTGTGACTGTGTCCATGCAGGTGTTTCTGGATGAAATCAGCACTCATGCTGGTGGACTTGGGGGGAACACCACCCTCCCCAGTGTGGGCTGGCAACATCCAATCCATTGAGGGTTCAAATAGAACCAAAAGGTAGAGTAAGGAGGAATTCACCCCTTTTTCTTCCTGCCTGCCTGAGCTGGGACACCAATCTCTTCCTGCCCTTGGACTAGGATTTAGACCCCTGGCTCCTCTGTTTCTCAGGCCTTCAGACTCAGACCAGAATCACACCACCAGCTTTCCCAAGTCTACAGCTTGCAGACAGTGGATTGTGGGATTTCTCAGCCTCCATAATCATCTGGGTCAATTCCTCATAATCAATCTCTCTCTCTCTCTCTCTCTCTTGCTCTCTCTCTCTCTCCATATATGTACACATGGGTAAACAGACTCTAACTCTGCCAACTCAAATTCACTTGGATTCTAGAGACTGCCCAACAATTATACATTTCCCTACTCTTCAGTCATTTCATTTCACACCTTCTCTCCTATCTTGCAATTGCCCTCCCCACTCCTAACACTTACATATAACATCTCTCTGTTAACATCTCCACTTCATGCTTCTGGGAGACAAAAGCTGTTGGATAGGGTATCTCCACTTTCTAGCTCACAAACGTCCCACATACCCACAAACTTGCCTATATCCAAAGGAGGATGCACCCTCCCTAGAACCAGAGGCCAACTCCATCTCTCTGTTCCGAATTTCTTCTACATTTTCTTCTCCCTTTATACTAAGATACTTGTCATTGACACATACTATGCTCTGATATTCCCTTCTTTTTTTTTTTTTAGACAGAGTCTCACTCTATCACCAGGCTGGAGTACAGTGGTGCGATCTTGGATCACTGCAACCTCTGCCTCCTGGGTTCTCCTGCGATTCTCCTGCCTGAGCCTCTGGCACGGCTGGGACTACAGGAGTGTGCTACCACACCCAGCTAATTTTTGTATTTTTAGTAGAGACAAAGTTTCACCATGTTGGCCAGGATGGTCTCAATCTCCTGACCTCGTGATCTGCCCACCTCGGCCTCTCAAAGTGCTGGGATTACAGGCGTGAGCCATGGCGCCAGGCCGATAGTCCCCAATTTTTAAAGAACAAAACCTTCACTGACCTCCAGGTCCTGCTGTACTCCCACCCTTTCTCAGACAAACTTCTGAAAGAACAGAAATCTTAGATAATCCCATTTCCTTACCTCCACTCATTTCCAACCCATTCCCCAGGCTCTAATCTCTACTACTCTATCAAAAGAGCCTTATCAAGGTCATCAAAGCAATTCTTATTATCCTCATTTTTAAAACCAGGACACTGAGGCTCAAGAGAGATTACTAGGTTGAGACAGTAAAAACATATCTTCCCTTCAAGATATGCAAGAGCCCAGGGCTGCCCCAAGGCACTTTTTTCAGGATATTAAAGGCTTCATCTTCCAGGGACCCAACCCGTCTTTCCTCCCTTTTGTCATGCCCCTGCATTATCTAGCAGACACATTCCTTAGAATAGCTCATTGTTTCATTATTTTTAATTGAGAAAAAGGATCTTGCTTTGCCTATGAATGTTTTCAGCATTCACCACTTGGTGTAAATTATTTAATTGTTCCAACCACATGAGAATAGGTGGCTTTAGCCCCTTTGTACACATAAAAAAATTGTGGCTGAAAAAGAATAAAACCTTTCCCAACATCAGACAGATAACAAGCATCTCACTGTTTCTTAGTTGTTTCCATTAGATGATGACAAGATGCGGGCATCACTTTGACAGATGTGACATGGTCCCATTATGTCCATGAGGTTGGAAAACCTAGAACTGATGCAATTTTGCTATGAGGAAATACCTCAGAAACTTGACTTATATTTTATAATGGAACTTTATAATGAGGATTTTAATTGTCAAGATATGATACTCAGTGTTGGTGATTAGGGCATCTTCCTTCCCTAGTTCTACTATGGAAGCCAAATTGGTAAGCATGAGGTATGGTAGAGAGTTATGTGCTCACCCCATAACCTGTCTGGTTTTCTAGGCATATAGACATTGCACTCACTCAGTACTGCCCTTAACCTGGGCAAGAGGGGCTCTGCCTTAGGATCCATGCTCCATTCCAGCCTTGATCTAGCTGCATCATTTCCTTTAGAGTCAGGAGTCCAAAGGCCTAAGTCAAAGATGCCTACCCAAGCCTAGACTCCTTCTCCTAGGCTATGCTCCTGGTTCCCAGAACCATGGAATTCCTTGTCCAAAGAGCTTCAAGCCTGCTAACCAGGGACTGCACAGGCTCTTTCCCAGATCTGTGTTTTTAAGGATAGACTGTACCCCTGTTATATGCAACCCCTAAACCCAAGGGGTGGTCAAGGGGTTGCTGTTTGCCAGAGATGTGGACACAGCAGGCAGATTGACCATAGAACAGTTAGAGAAGGTAAAACAGGCCAGGGCTTAGTAGCCAGCTTTCCCCCAGTGCCATGTTCTAGAAGTAGACTCCAAGAAGTCCACATTCAAACAAGGTTTTCCAGCAAATATCAGGTGAATTGGTCAAGGAAAGATCTATTTTGGATTTGGTTGGTTAGCTTTGGACTTAATTGGTCTGCCTAATTTATATCTTATAAATATTTAGATGCATGGTAAAAGTGTTTCTATTTATATCCTGGCTTAAACTCTACTCCTTTAAAATTAGGAGGGGCATGAGATTCGTTCTAGGCTGTTAATAAAAAATTGATTATGGAGGGAAAACCATTGAACATTTCCTTTCTGAACCACAGCAGCTGAGAAGGCCAAGTGTCCTATAAAGTATACAATGACAAAGGTGGTACACCCACAGGCTTGAGTCTCTCTATGTGATGCAGAGTCTTCTGCAAATCCATGGTGGAGTTTACTGCAAGCAAAAAATAAACTGTTTTTGAATGAAGCCACTGAGGTTTAGGGATGGCTTGTTAGCACAATATAAAGTTAGCCCATCCTGACTGTTGGATTGAAATTGGTACCAGAAGTAGGGTGCTGTTTTAGCAAAAACCTAAAATATATGACCTTGGTTTAGTGGTCAGCAAGTAGGGAGGAAACTGATTTTAAGGGCCAGAAAGATAGTGATGTGTTTTATACAGTGGCAACGTATCTAGTAAAACATTTGCCTCTACTACTTTTGGAGGCAGATCTCCTGCCAAATGAACATGTAGCTCTAAAGAGGCAAGAAGAAAACAATTGAAATATGGTTGGGCAGGGTGGCTCACACTTCTAATCCCAGCACTTTGGGAGGCTGCGGCAGGCAGATCACTTGAAGTCAGGAGTTCGAAATCAGCCTGGCCAACATGGTGAAACCCCACCTCTAGTAAAAATACAAAAAGTAGTTGGGTCTGGTGGCATGTGCCTGTAATCCCAGCTACTCAGGTAGCTGAGGCAGAAGAATTGCTTGAACCTGGGAGGTGGAGATTGCAGTGAGCCAAGATGCCACTGCATCTGGGTGACAAAGTGAGTGAGACTTGTTTCAAAAAAACAAAACAAAACAAAACCACACAATTGAAATGTTTATTGGTTATTACTGGCTTTCTTTGACAAAGTATTTCAAGAAAGAGCTGATCTCAGAAAAGAACTATCCAGTTTCCAAGAAGTGAAAGGGAATGAGTAGACTGCAGACATTTCAGATTTTGCAACTACAAAAATTAACTTCTTCTCCACCCCTACACTAACAGTTAAAGATAAGACTTTGAAGATCAAAAGCCCAGGAAAACTTTTTTTTAAACAAAATTGTCTCAGGATAAGGATACATAGTATATCCTCCATTAAATTGTTTCATGTGGATAAGATGACTAAGAGAATAGAGCAGATTAAAAGTGAAGCTTTCTAGTAGAAGCCAGCCAGTCCGAAGATAACTTCCTTTAGGACCAGAAAGACAGCTATGGGAGCCAGAATACAAATCAATGTAGCAAATCGGAAAACCAGGACTCATGCATGACAAAAGTAAATATTAGGCTGTGTTTTCTAGCACACAGAACTGATTGGGGACAAACAGATAAGAAACCTTCCAAATTTGGAGAGAACTGTGCTGCCAAAAAGAATAAGCTTATCAGCTGAAGTCTTAAAATGACCCTTTGGCCCCCAACCCTCTATATACTGGAAGTGGACAGAGAGAGTTGCTCAGTTCCCAAATGAGGCAAATTCTCAAATGTCTACTTTATATGTAGCTAAGGAAAAAAAAAAAAAAGAAAAGAAAAGAACTCCCTAGGGGGTAGAGCCAGTGCTTCTAAAAATGATGAACAAGATGGTAGAATCAGGGACTAATCAAGAAGCATTTTACTCCCCAGGCTTCCTGGAATCTGGTGAAGGATTTCAAAACTGTTACGGACCAGAGACTCCCTAGAGTATACTGGTGAAATTTATAATTTGCAATGCTGGAAAGACTAGGTTTGGATCTTTATTATTTTGATAATCTCAGAAAGGTGTCAGAAAAACCAGCAATTTTCCTATATATTGTAGATTTTAAAATCTCACAGTGAATGCCATGCCCACATGTTCCACATTGTGTCCTCTGAGAATATGAACATCTTTCTCCCCTCCCCCCCACTGTTTAAAGGCAATTTTCCAGATTGCAGTTTTAAACATCTCTGAATGTGACAAGGTATTACAATTACAACGTATGACACTGATTTTACACTCCATAGAAACGCAGACAGATTTAACAAGGCAGCCCTACTTCACACTAGCTCTTGAAATCTCAAGTAGGAGCGAAATGAAACTAATGGCATTATAACTACTACTATTATTATTCGTACAAAAAAAAAAAAAACATGGCAGATGATGAGAGACAGCAGTGTGACCACTGGAGCAACTCATATTCAGTCCCAACATTTTATTCCTGCAAAACCCACTGTTACAGATTGAAATGTGTCCCCAAAATTTAAATGTTGAAAACCCAACTCCTAATGTGGACTGTATTTGGAGATAGAGCCATCAGGGAGGTAATTATGGTTAAATGATGTCTTAAGAGTGGGGCTCTAATCCAATTAAAATTCTCATTATAAATTCCCATTATAATACATGTCAGTTTCTGATGTATTTGCTCATAGCAAATTTGCATTAATTTCAAATTTTCTGACCTCATGGAGGTAATTGGACTATTTCACATCTCTCAAAGTGATGCCCTTATCTTACCATCAACTAATGGGAACAATTAAGTAACAATAAGATAGAACCATCAAAAAGGACAGGCACACTGTGCTCAGAATCCAAGTGATCGGAGGTCAAACACTTGCTGCATTACTTATTAACTGTCTGATATTGGGAAAGGCTTCATTCTTTCTCAGCCAAAATTTTCTTATTTGTACAAAGGAGACAAAACTATCTATTCTCAGGTTGTTCAGACAATTAAATAAAATAATTTACAACAAGTGGTCAATACGGAAAATATTCACAATAAAGGAGGGTCCCTTTCAATTTAACCTTAAACTAATAAAAAAGTTAAACTGTAGTGTCATGCAGATATTTATATGTACGTGTTGAGCTACACTTTTTGTATCATTCAATAAATGATGCATAATTTTTGGCTTTTGCTTTTTTTCTTATGGTGTTTCTATTTTGTTGCTTTACTTTGGGAAAGGCGATAAATGTTAAACTAAACTGTTAATTTGAGGAGTAAGTTGAGCCAAGGAAACATGATTCTAAACTACAGAATTTCAACAGGTTTCTATGCTTTCTGTTTATGTGTAAACCATTTTGGCTTAAGTTTCAAATTATGTTTACCTCCTGTAAATATCTGTTAAATAAATTTATGAATGTTTTCTAAGTTAAATATCTTTAAAAGCTATACTGTCATAAGATACTCATATCACTTAAAATTCAAATGCTATTATGATACATATGCTTATATAAAATGTTTCAAATCTGAAATATAAAGGTTGTTTTTATTTGCCTGAAGACTAAAGGAAGAAAGATCACCCTTTTTTAAACATTTCATAATATATTTTCCAGGGATGAAAGGGAAAATTTAACACTTGATGGGCTCAAATCTTAATTATAAAACAGAGGCTTTTGTTTCAAAGACTAGTAATAGTATTTCCATAAAATATCTATGTTACTGAATATATTAATGGTGGCCAGCCATAAAATTAAGGCAAACAGAACTGAAATCTAGACCTCTAATCTTTTTCCCAAACATCAAGGATAAAGGATGGTCAGAAGCTAACCAAAACAAAAAACTGTTTACCTAGTCACTTTCCCACCATTGTCCACTCTATTTTGAGACCTGCTGAGCCACATCTTCCTTTAAATTTTCTTGATTTAGGGTTTCGTTCTCTCCCAACTGCTATGATCACAATGGTGACACATAAAGAAGAAACACTGGGTGATTTGAGAGAACTTTAACAAGGTCTGGACATTTCTCTGACTAGGAAGTAGCTGACCCCATTACGCCTCTTATTAGGTGGATCTGGGAGAGTCCTATCACAGAGCTGTGATGTCTGCATGTATGATTACAAGCAAAAGTTGGCCAAGAAGGCTTCAATGAGAAGTAGGTGAAATTGAATCAAATGAAGGTTTTTAAGCACCTCAAGCTCATAAACAGAAAGTATGGCAAAGGCTGCCAGTTTTCTCTGATATTCATTCTTCCCTTTTTTCTTTGTAATATAATCTCTGAATTTTAAATGGACACATGACTCCTCAGCATAAGAACATTTCTTAATGTCCCTTGAAGATAAAGGTTGTCACGTTACTGACAGGATGTAGGCAGAAGTGTCACGTGCAGGTTCTGGGTATTGTCCTTGAAGCAGGAGCATAGTCTTATTTATTCCTTTGTTTTTTGTTTTGTTTTGTTTTATTTTTTTTTCTGACTGAAATACAGACATCATAGGTAGAGTTTGGCTAGCCATCTTTGATCATGAGGTAGACAAACAGAACAAGGATACAGAACTTAGAGTTCAGAAACAGACACACATACTCAGGCATTTGATTTTCAACAAGGGCACTATGCATTTCAATGGAGGGGAAAAAAGGCCACAAAAGATTCCAGAGCAATTAAATTTCTACCCTGAAAAAATTAACCTTGGCCCTTATCTCACATCATACAGAAATTAATTTGAGATAGATGATGGAATGGTCACAGATCTAAATATTTTAAAAAATGGATATCTTCATGATTGTGGGATAGACAAAGATTTCTTAAACAGGACAAAAAACAAACTATTAAAAAACTGATAAACTGGATTTCATTAAGATACTAAAAAACAGCATTAAAAGATAAACAGAAAAGTCATAATCATCAAGGAAATGTAAATGAAAACCATGAGACCATGAAGCCATGAAATATCACCTGAAACTCACCAGAGGGCTTAACATATTGATAACTTAACAATATCAAGTGCTGATGAAAATGTACACTGCAACTACAAATCTTATTGCTAGCAAAAGCGTACACATACGCATTGAGTTTTGTAAACTGTTTATCTACCCTATGGTCTAACAATTCTAGTTTCAGATTTGTTCCTTGGTGAAATACTGAAAATGTTCACGAAAAGACATGTGAATGAGTATTCCCAGCAGGTCTATTTATAAGAACCCAAACTGGAACACACCCATATAGCTATTAACAGAATGGATAAACAAATTGTGGTATATAAACCACAATGAATTCCTACTTAGAAAAAAATACACAAAGAACCACCTATTGATAGATGCATCAACACAGATGACTCTCAAAAATTTATGCTGAATAAATGCCAGACACAAAAGACTACATCCTGTTTGGTTATACTTAAAATTCAAGAATAATTATACTTAAAAAATTATACTTAAAATTCAAGAATAATTTTAAGTGTAATTTGGTTATACTTAAAATTCAAGAAAATAGGGAGACTTAGGTGGGAGGATCACTTGAGCCTGGCAGGTTGAGGCTGCTATGAACTGTCATCCTGTCATCATGCAACTGTACTCCAGCCTGGGTGAGAGTGAGATACCATCTCAGGGGCGAGGTGGGAAGGAACAGACAAAACTAATCTACAGTGATGGACATCAGAAGAGTATGATCTGTTGGGGAGGTGCTGGCCAGGAGGTAGATGAGAGAATTTTCTCCTTCTTGAGGGATGTAATAATCTCTATCTTGCTCTTGGTTGTAGCTACACAGGTATACATATATGTACATAAACTCATCAAACTATATACTTGACTGGCAGTCTTCATATGTTTTTCTTCCCACCTATTTTATAGCTCAACAGAAGCAGAGAAAAAGTACTTTATGAAAGATAAGTAGGCTCTTTTTACCTTATCCATTGCCCAGCAAAGGTTATTAGGCAAATGTAAAATTTTCTACTTAAAACACCAAGCAAAGTGTGGCTAAACTTTACTGTTTTTCTTACCCCCAAATAAGCTAAAATTAGATTACTCAAACTTTATTCATTAGAATCAACAAAAACTTAGAAGGAAAGTCCAAAGAAAGTAGGAGTACACCAGTTAGTCCATAGCGACTATCATGGTCACCAAAGTGAAGGTTCCATAGTATGCTGACAGTGAAAGCAAGGCTTTCATTGTGTATGTCATTTTCAGTGTGTGTTTTATCATAAATGCTTCTGTTCAGTAATTTTATTTAACTATTGCTTTATTTTTAGCATAAAGGCAGTACGGCATAGAAGAGCGAGCAAGGGCTTCGATTCAGACAAACCAGTTTTGCCACTTATTAACTATATGGTGTTAGGCAAGTTTCCTAATCTCTTTGATACTAAGTTTCTTCACAATTTAAGAGAGATAATACTACTTACTTTGCAAAATTGTAGCACAATTATAGTAGGTACTTTTGTGATAGCTATTTAGCAATTGCTCTTTATATGCAAAGTATCATGTCAGGCGCTTGAACCCTATCTAAGAACCTGATCATCTGGAAAAGACATTTAGATATAAAGATTGGTGATGAAAGGTAAGAATTTAACAAGGGCTATAGGTTATAAATTATAGGGTTTCCATCTAGCTAGTAGGGTTGTAGAGTGAGTATTCTCTGAATAGAGCCTGGAAAATTGTTAAAAATTAATTGGGGAGAAAATTTAAGACAGAGGAAATGGCACAAATAAGAACACAGCTGCAAAGGCAGGAGAGTGAACCCTTTAGGGGCTGCTGAGTGGTCAGGACCACCTGTACCACTGGATTAGTTTTGAGAAATCAGAGAAGAGGCCAATGAAGTAGTTAGGACCAGACAAAAGAGTACCACTGTCAAGCTAAGAAGCCAAGAACCTCATAAGTACTAGGATGCCACTAAAGGGCTTTTTTCAGGGAACTGACCCCAGTGGTCATTATACATGATGCAAAGCGAAGAAAAGTCAATATAGGGAAAAATAGCATAGGGTGACAAGGGCCTAAACCAAGGTGCTGAGGGGAGTGAAAGAAACAGAAAAGAAATACATTAGAAAGTTTAAATATTTTTTCCTGTATTTCAGAATGCAAACAGAAGAGAAAGTTCAAAAACTTTTTTTAAAAAAAGGATCATTGAGTTTCCCTGAATGATACAAATAGCCCTGCCTTCAACTTCAAGATGATCCTAACTGACCCCTAAGCTCCTGAAGAGCAAAGATATGCCCCTAAGCCAACAAAACACAATGCCTGGCATAGAAAATGCTCAGTACAGCACTGGTGAATGAATCTTTCAAACTATTCCAAATACTGAAATCTCCACACACAAATAATACAATGTATTAATGATGTAATATGAAACACATAAGAAAAGCTAAAATCACTTTTCCATTTTGTTTAGCGGCCATTTTCCACAATACATGCCAAGTTCTGAATTTGCTCACACAAGAGCTCTCTCTATCTGTAAGCTTATCAAAAGACTCAGATATAAATCGCTCCAGAAAGTTGGGAATGTTGCCACCTCAGTTGCTAACTCCTGTGTAATGTTGTTCTAGGAATCCATCATTCATCATGTCCTTTGCTATAACAGAAGAACAGTCACTTTATGACTCATGAATATTACATGAAAAAAAAAACTAAAACAGTAAATTAAATCCAAATCATGTAAATAAATATGTGTAAGGTTACTTAAAAGTACAAGATGATTTAGTAATTAATTTACTTATTACAATAATTTAAAATAACCTAACACTAAGAAATGAAGAAAAAATGAGTGCTTCCCAGGACTAAGCACAATTCTTACCCCTTTTTATGTATTAACTCATTTAATTCTCTCAACAACCTTTTAGGTAGACACTTGTACCTAAATTTCACAGATGAGAAAACTGAAATACAGAGAAGTAACTGCCCAAGATTATATTACATGGCAGCAGAGGAGCAGAACTAGGAATTGAATACAAGCAATCTGGCCTCAGAGTCCAGTTGATTCAGGAAAAAAAAAATAAAATACAATACAATTTATGATATAAAACTCTGAAAGAACTAGAAGGAGAAGAGAACTTTAAACATCCAGCAACAACATCATACTAAGCTTCAGTGCTACAGAAGTATTCTCAGGGAGTCAGGAACAAAACAATGCCCATCATCAGCACCGCTATTCTTCATTGTACTGGGGGTCCTGGCCAGTGAAATTAGACACAAGCAAAAGAGTAAGAGATATGAAGATCAGAAGGAAAAGAAAAAAAATCATTTCTTGCAAATTATTTAGTTATGTAAGTGAAAAATATAATATTATTTATGAAGTAATAACTAGCTGGTTAGAAAACAGGAAACTAAGAGAAATTATTCACAATAGTAACAAAAATCATCAGGACCTAGAAATAAGAGTAACAAAATATGTACAAGTCCTTTATATCATATCATTGAAGGACACAAAAAGAGCATGTGAGATAAATGAAAAAATGGAATACGGCAAATATGCTCTTTTTTCTCATATTAATCTATAAATTCAAAGCCATTTCTATAAAAATCCCAACAGGACATTTTGGGAAACTTTATAAGTAGGTACTAAAACTCATATGGACTAGAATAGGTCCCAAAATAGCCAACTCATTAAGAAGAAAAAAGAAGGCTTGTGCCCTATGACATATCAAAATCGTTATAGAGTTATCTTAGGAAGATTTGTTCAGGCATTATGGAAAGCTAGATATTCTAAAACAAACAAAACCTTGTAATACTTGCAAAGCTCTAAGGAATACTGGGAAAACATCCTTTAAAATGTCAGATATTTGTAATTTTTCATGCCATCAAACTAAGAAAAGTCATAATTTCAATAGATGCAGAAAAATCATTTGACAAAATTAAAAATCCAGTATACATACATATAATTACTAGCTCTGTTCCCAGAGGGCCAAGAAATAGTAACAGCTCAGTAGCAGCAAGGACACCTAAGCACACAGATCTTGGTTTCTAATACCATCCTCCAATAAAAGGAATCAAGACATTTTGGAGAAATGACTGATTCTAAGGCTGAGGAAGAGAAAATACTAAATAAGCCTGGAGCATCTCATAGTGCCAGACAGTAAGGAAATGGTAAACAATTAACTTTTTTTTAATGGGGACATTTCAAACGGACAAAAGAGCCAACCTGAAAAAAGTCCCAATGCCAAAGCCAGAACAGTTAAGAAATATAAAAATGATAATAGATTATAGCTCAAAGATTAAAATAAACATCCATGAATATACATGGATATAAATAACTGACTGAATAATAAGTCAATGGGAGAAAAGGGACCAATCTTACTTAGAGAAGAATTCCTGTTAATAAATGTAGAAACAAGAAAGAAAATGGAAAATCACCATTAGAATACCACAATAATAATTGCTACAGGCAAGATCCATTGAACACTAAAATGATTGGGCAAAACGTTAAAGAGAAATAGAATATTTGTAGTACATCAAAATATTAATCACTGTTGTGGTTTTAACATATGTCCACAAATTATTTGATACCCCTCCCTTTTCTTGACTGTGGGCTTTCTTGTAACAAATAGACTATGGAAAAGGGAAAAAAGTAATGTGACAGTAAGAAACCCTGGCAGACCCCATCTTGCCACGTGATCAAAGTTCTCATCATCAGTTGATGTGGCCATCATATGCTGCCATAAGTGATGCAATGGGAAGGGCACAACAGCTCTGTAATATTCTTCTTTCAAAATCCATAATCTCAGTCTAATTCTGAGAAAACATCAGATAAATCCAAATTAAGGTGCATTTTTTTTTTTGAGGTGGAGTCTCGTACTCTGTCACCAGGCTGGAATGCAGTGTCATGATCTCGACTCACTGCAGCCTCACGAGTTCAAGCGATTTTCCTGCCTCAGCTTCCCAAGTAGCTGGTACTACAGGCATGCACTTCCACGTCCAGCTAATTTTTGTATTTTTAGTAGAGACGAAGTTTTACTATGTTGGCCAGGATGGTCCCAATCTCTTGACCTCGTGATCTGCCCTCGGCCTCCCAAAGTGCTGGGATTACCGGCATGAGCCACCATGTCCAGCCTGAGGTGCATTTTACAAAACACATGACTCTTCTAAAGTGACAATATATGAAAGACTAAGAAACCGTCACAGATTGGAGTAAACGAGGAAGACATGAAAACTAAATGCCATGTGATGCATAGATTAGATCTTGAAATAAAAAAAGAACATTAGAGGGGAAAACTGTGGTAATCTGAATAAAGTCTATAGTTTCATTAACACTATTGTGCCAATGTCAATTTCTTAACTTTGGTACTTCACAAGGGTTATGTAAGATGTTAACATGAGAGAAAACTGGGTGAAGGGTATACAAAAACACTACACTATCTTTGCAATTCTTGTAAATCTAAAATTATTTCAGAATGTAATGAATTTGAAAATTCAGTACTCATTTGTGAAAGCAATTCTCAATTAACTAGAAACAGAAGAAAATTTCCTCAATCTGGTAAAGAGGATCTACAAAAAAAAGTACAGTAATAGTGAAATGTTGAGGTATTCTCCCCTTAAGATGAGGAAAAAGTAAGGCTATCCGTTGTTAATACTTCTGTTACTGTTAAATATTGTTCTAGAGGTCCCAGCTAGTGCAATAAGGCAAGAAAAGGAGAAAAAGAGAATAGAGATTGTAAAAGCATAAACTTTTTTTCAGATGACATGACAGCACATTCTAAAAAAACAAACAAACAAAAACCCAAATCTGTATACTATCAGAACTATAATTAAATTTAGCAAAGGCACAAAATACAAGATCAATGTATAAAAATCAATTTTATTTCCCTACGCTAGCAAGATGTTTGGAAAATAAAACTGGGGGAAAAAAACTCCACCACTTACAACAGCATCACAAAAACATTAAATGCCTAGAAATAAGTTAAACAATGTGTAAGTCCTCTACACCAAAAATACAGAACAATGTATTGTATTTGTATTATGGAAACACTTTTTTTTAAATGGACATTGACAAGCACATCCTGAAATTTATATGGAAATGCAAAGCACTTCAATAGTCAAAACAGTTGTTTTAGAACTGTAAATTTGGAGGGTTTACAGTACCATGTCTAGACTTACCATAAACTACAGTAATTAAAAAAGTATAGGTGATTAAAGAATGGATGATTAGTCCAAGTGGAACAGATTAGAGTCCAGAAACAGACCCAAATATATGACCATTCATTTCTCAACAAAGTCCCAATGCAATTCAATGGGAAAAGAATGGTGTGTTTTTTTTCAATTAATGTGTAGAGTAGATGAATGTCCATATAGAATAGAACATAAATCTTGATCCCTACCTCACACCATACATAAAATCAACTGGTGATAATCACAGACCCAACAGCTAAAACTGTGAAACTTCTGGAGGAAAACAAAGGCAAATGTCTTCAAAACCTTGAGAGTCGGCAATAACATGGGTGGGAAGAAAATTTTATAGGTAGGATGCAAAAAAGCACTAACTTCCACTCCCTTCCCCTTTTGCCCACTCCTAAATCCTGATAAACCAAACTTCAAGGAATAATTCTGCTCCTCAAAAGGTAATATTAAGAGAATAAATGGGCAAACTTCAGGGTAGAAAATACCTGCAAACATGTACCCAACAAAGGTTTCCTATCCAGATTAGATTAGGAATTAAAAATCATTACCAAAAAGATAACCTAATTTTTTTAAATGGGCAAAATATTTTAATAAGCATGTCACAAAACAAATCTAAATGGCCGATTGAGATATTTTAAGATGTTCAACATTATTAATGTTTATCGAAATACAACCAACCTATCAAAGATCATCAATTCAACTCCTTGGTATATAACTGAGAGATATATGTCTACCAATGGAAGTTTGAAGAACATTCATCACAATTTAATTCTTAACAGCTCAACAATGAAAACAACTCAAATGTTAACTGACAAGAAAATGAATAAGCAAATTGCTTGTATTATATATACATATAATGCAATATTATAGAAGAGGGGTCAACAAATTTTTTTCTGTAAATGATCACGTGGTAAATAGTTAAGGCTTTGTGGGCCATATGGCCTCTGCAATAACTACTCAACTCTGCCAAATGGGCATAGCTATGTTCCAATAATTTCTTTTTTAAAGATGGGGTCATCTCACTCTGTCACCCAGGCTGTAGGGCTGTGTCATTTTAGTTCCCTGTAAGCTCAAACTCTTGAGCTCAAGAGATTCTCCTGCCTCAGGCTCTTGAGTGGCTAGGATTATAGACAGGAGGCATGGAACCAAGCCCAATAACATTTTATACACGAAAACATGCATTGGGTTGGAAGTGGCCCATAGGCCATAGTTTGCCAATCCTTGATATAAAGCAAAAATAAAAACAAACAAAAATACACATATACACAACATGGATGAATACAATATGAACAAAATAATAAACTGTATGACTCCATTTATATGAAGTTTGAGAACACTTGAAAATAATCCATGGTCACAGATATCAGGACAATAGTTGACTACGGAAAGCAAGTAGCTCCTTTGATAGGAAGGGCAGAAGGAATGAAAATGTTTTATATGTTTATCCGTGTAGTAATTACAAAGGTAAATACATATGTAAATTTCATCAAGCTACACACTTTATTTTTGTTGTTGTACGTAAATTATAGCTCATTTAAAGAAAAAAAGAGAATTGTACAAAGATCAGAATATAGAACTAAAACAATTATCTAGACTTCAACATGGATAAAAAATATATATTAAATACATTAAACCTACCTTAAAAGATGTGGGTGATAGAGTAAGGAAGTCTAACAGAAGTCTAATTGTAACTCCTAAAGGAAAGAATAGGACAAAAATGGGTGAAAACAAAGAAATAAAGATAAAATTTTCCTGAATTGATGAAACATAAACCTTAGCATATTTTATTTATATATATAAATTTATATGAATATATTTAATTTCTATGTAAACTCTATAGTGAGATTATACATATAATCTATATATAAAGTGTATGTATGTATACATATTACACATATACGCACACCTATATACCTTGCCCCAAAAGTCTCTGAGTACAAATTATTCTTGATGGCACAAGGAACAGTTAAAACCATAAAGCAATTCTAGAATTTCAAAGAATTGGTAGCATTGACATGTATGCTGACTACAGTGCAAATGAGAAATCAGTAACAAAAGGATAACTCACAAAACCTTCCACATTGGAACTAGACTACTTTCTACAAATCTCTTAGGGGAAGAAAAAATATCACATGAAAACATTTTAAATTCTTAGAACTGAACAATGTATTACATACAAAGCAATAGTAAATGAAGATCTGCAGTATTTTCAGATGAGGAATAAACCAGGATAAAGAGCCTGGAAATAAGCCCAAGCATATCTGGGTACTGTAAGTGACAGAAGTGGCACTGCTAATCACTGATATTGAGACAATTAGCTTTTCACATGGGAACCCGAAAATGAATTAAGCTCGATCTCACAACATAAACAAAATATACACATCTAAACATGTACATATCTCAGGTAACTTAAAGAACGAAATGTGGACAAAACAAAAAATCTTAGAAAAATATTCAGAATATATTTCATTAATAGTAGAGAAGAATATCTTAAGACAAAAAGCACAAAGATTAATGTCCATAGTTTACTATCTGCAAGTATATAACCAACAAATATTTATAGTCAGAATGATTTCCAATAGAAATTTCTGCAGTGATGGAAATATTGTTGTATAATATGGTATAATGTAAAATGTATAACATAATAAAATATAAAAGTCGTATGTGGCTACTGAGCACTAGGAATGTGGCCTAGAAGAATGGAGGAACAAAAATTATTGAGGTAAATACAACATGTTAGCATTTGAAAACCCTGAAAGTGTGTAAAGTTCTGTGATTTTTTAATATACTTTTTAGTGTTTCACTTTTCGCAACAGAATTTGATTTTAGCTTAAATTACTATATAAAATATTCCGGTTGTGTACAAAATATGTAAATGTGACTTTTGAGAATGCAAACACAGCAAATGATATTTTCTTCTAAATACTTTTTGAAATATAGTAAGTTATAAGAATACATAAAGAATACTTTAACAAATTCTGATATGTCCACCATGGAATTTATGAAAGAAAACATTACTGACAAGTTCCCTCTGTACACCTCCCTGAGCAAGATTTTTTTTTTCAATTTTATAAAAAGAAGCCAGGAAATATGAATAACAGACGTAGAGCTCTAGCCTCAGGCTTCATTTTGTAACATCCATATTTTAATATTTGGGGGAAATGTGACATTCTAACCTAGTGTGTATCATTTAACAAAGAGTTACAAAGTAAACACCCATGTAACTGTTGCCCAGGTCAGGCGATAAAGCATCTCTGAGCCCTTGACCTTCTCTTCGCCGCCAGGAGATGACCATTAGCTTGACTTTTTTTCTTTACTACTTTTAATGCCTGTATGTGCGTTCCTAAACAATAGCTTTGCTCCACCACGTTCTGAATTTTACATAGATGATATCACACCGCATTCTTCAGCAACTTTTTTTTTTTTTTGGTTCAATACTGAAAGGCATTTGTGTTGAAACACAAAAATACTTCGTTGGCCACTGTACAGTGTGCCCTTTTTATGAGTGGTGTATCATGTATCTTTTTCCTTCAGGTGGGCATGATGGCGGCTTCCAGTTTTCTGGTTTTGCAGTCAACCTTCTTGTACACGTCTGTTTGTGGGCATGTATGAAAATGTATCTAGGGCAGTGGCTTTCAAACTTTTTTGACCATGACTCATACTAAAGAATGACGTTTTACATCATGACACACATTTGTGTATGCATGAAACTGAGGAGAGGGGGAGAGATTCATAAAGAAAACACCCTATGACCTTAGAGACGCTGATGTTCGATTCTCCGTCTGTGTTTTACAAATTCTGATCATCCACTTAAATGACTTTACGACCCATTAAAATGAAATTCAAGTTCTGAAAAACATTGTTCTAAAGGGAGAACACCCAGACTTGCGACTGCTGGATCAGGAAACATGGATATCGGACGTCGTCAACTTTTCCAGATCCTTAACTGTTAAATGTTCTTATCTAAGCATATATAAATTTACCACTATTTAACTTCAGAGTGAAAAGCGTGAAACATCAGTTAACATTTTATCTTTTCCCTCGGTCATTAAACAATATCAATCACTTACCATGTGCTAAGTAAGCAGCCTCTGGGCCCAGCGAGACTGATGGGTTAATACATGGAGGGGCTACGGGAGAGGACTTAGGGGACCCAGGACCTCAGTGAGGCCCCAGAAAGCACCCGAGACGGGCCTCTGATCCTGCCTGGGAGGGAGGGGTTAGAGGATTCCTGGAAGAAGGAGGACCTAAGCTGGGTGTTTCTATTTTTGATTTTTATTGGTTTCCTAAAACATGAAAGTAACACATTTTATGAAAACAAAATATTCAAAATACAGAAGTACATTCAGTAAAAGGTAGAAACCCCCACTCCGCCCTGAAAGTTGGGTGCGGAGAGTAAGCAAGTTGCATCATCTGCTGTCCCGATCTAGGAAATGTTTAGGAGCCCACATTTTAAAATACTTTTAAGAGTATGTCTGATTACAGTCGATAATACTAGAGCATCAAAATAATCATATTTTCCATAACAGACGAAAGTGCAAACAGTTACTGTCTAGTCCCACTATTACTTTCAACAGACTTTTGCTTCTTTTCCTTGTTCTGTTTTTTTTCCCGGCCCGTTGGCGAGGCTAGAGCGCCAGGTTGTAAGAACCGGGTCCACGGACCGCATACCAGACACGCGCGAACCCTCCGGCGGCGGCGGCCCGGGGGGCGGCGGGACTCGCGGTGGGACGCTCTGGGTTGCGGGTGACGATCTGCGGGGTCCCGTACCCTGCCCCGCTGAGCCCGGACCCACACGTAGGCAGCGCGGCAAAGGCACACCCTCCTCGCGGCCGCAAGCCCAGCGCCGTCCTCGCAGCGCCGCGCGGCAATGCTCGGCCACTGCCGCCCCTGCCCGCCCGCCGCGGCCGCGAGCACCCGGCCACCTACCCTGCGGGCGACGACCCCCGGAGCTCAGGCGAGGCCGTTCCAGCGCGCTGCCTCCGCGGCCATGACGGACCCGGGGAAGCGCCCCGCGCGCCAAGGCCCCGCGCTGCTGCTGGGCTGCGAGCTCGGCTGCCCAGTCCGTCTGTCCAGCGCCCGCCGCGAGAGTGAGTCCAGAGCACGCCCGGCCGTGTCTAAATCAAGGCTTGGGGCGGTACCAACGGGCTGAATGACAAATGGCAGATGCCGTGGGCTTTGCCGCCCGCGGCAGCCAAGAGGATGGCTGCAACGAGGAGGCCGTGCGCAGGCGGGGCGGGGAGCCGGAACGGCGCGGCCTTGAGGAGGGCGCTGGGGCCCCTCGCGGGGGCGTCACGTGGCAGGAGGAGGCCCCACGGGGGAGCCAGGGGTCGGCGGCCGGCGCGGGGGGAGCGGAGCGGCACCCACAGGCCCGGCCGGCCGGGTCACCAGAGCCAAGGTCGCCCAGGTATGGCGCTGGCGCAGGTAGACCCGAGCCAGCCCGGAGCCGCGGCGGAGCCTGCCCGCCGGAGTCTCTGCTAGGATGGGCCGCCCCAGCCCAGGCACACACACGAGAAACGCCATAGATGCGGGGACGCGGCCATAGGCCAAACTAACTTACCCCGGTGCCGGTGGCGCCCAAGTGCGGCTGCCCCAAACGTGAGCACTGACCGTGCGCCACGCACTGTCCTGAGCACTTCGCAGGTAAATACGTGTAATCCTCACGGCAGCGCTGGGAGAAACACCCGTTGCGCAGCTGAAGAAACGAAGACGCAGAAAGGGGAGACACAAGTAATTTTATGATTATGGGATCATACTGTGTCTGCTTCATATAATTTCAAATTTTTTAATGTTATTGGAATTTCCATAAAATACAGAAGGGAATCTCTTTTGCTTTCTTCCCTGCAAGACGAGCTTTTTAAAGGCCTATGAACATAACGTAAAAAGGTTGAGAGGTGTAAGGAGTTCACTACATGTTTCAAGTTTAGACAGGCTCACAGCTCTGAAAGATGAGGTTAATTAGCATCATGCACCTCCACCCGCTTTCACCCCCCGCCTCTCAATTTCCATTACTTCTATTACAAAGCTGAGAACATTTGCAATTGCTCTGCAACTTTTATTTTTCCAGATGTTGTCTTAATTCTATCTTTAAATGAATATGATATTCACTGTCACTTGTCCATCCCTGAATTTTTATTTTTATTTAAAGTTCTTGATGGACTTTTTTCTTTTTCAAGTCATATTCCCAACCAGGGTTCATAGAGTGCTGCCATGTTTGAGAAGATCTGGGTTTTTTTCTCTCTACATAAAAAAAACTGAGCTGGGTAAATATTTTTAATCCACACCTTCCTCCAAAACCTAACACAACAAGACGGCAATTGCTTCACTGATTTTTTTTATTGTTATACTTTAAGCTCTGGGATACATGTGCAGAACATACAGGTTTGTTATATAGGTATACACGTGCCATGGTGGTTTGCTGCAGCCATCAACCCGTCACCCACATTAGGTATTTCTCCTAATGCTGTCTCTCCCTTAGTCCCCCACTCACTCCAGACCTTGGTGTGTGACGTTCCCCCTCTCTGTGTCCATATGTTTTCATTGTTTAACTCCCACTTATGAGTTAGAACACGTGGTGCTTTGTTTTCTGTTCCTGTGTTAGTTTGCTGAGAATGATGGTTTCTAGCTTCATCCATGTACCTGCAAAGGATATGAACTCATCCTTTTTTATGGCTGCATAGTATTCCATGGTGTATATGTGCCACCTTTTCCTTGTCCAGTCTATCATTGATGGGCATTTTGATTGGTTCCAAGTCCTTGCTATTGTGAATAGTGCTGCAATAAACATATGTGTGCATGTGTCTTTATAATAGAATGATTTATAATCCTTTGGGTATATACCCAGTAATGCGATTGCTGGGTCAAATGGTATTTCTGATTCTAGATCCTTGAGGAATCGCCACACTGTCTTCCACAATGGTTGAACTAATTTACACTACCACCAACAGTGTAAAAGTGTTCCTATTTCTCCACATGCTCTCCAGCATCTGTTTCCTGACTTTTTAAGATTACTATTCTAACTGGCGTGAGATGGTATCTGATAAGAAACTTCAGCAAAGTCTCAGGATACAAAATCAGTGTGCAAAAATCACAAGCATTCCTATACACCAATAACTAACAGAAACCCAAATCAAGAGTGAACTCCCATTCACAATTGCTACAAAGACACTAAAATACCTAGGAATACAACTTACAAGGGATATGAAGGACTCTTTAAGGAGAACTACAAACCACTACTCAAGGAAATAAGAGAGGACACAAACAGATGGAAAAACATTCCATGCTCATGGATTTTTCTGCTTGGATGTCTGAAGAATTCTTTATCATTAATGTACCCTTTAATATTCTCATCTGGGCTATGTCTCTGTGTCAGTTACTCTAGATCAATTTTTCTCCTCAGCAGGCAGTATGATCTTCCAGTGTATAGCTTCTGTTCTTTTTTTCTAATATCCCATTTATATTCTATATCTGAATAAGCTGCATTTTCAGGGCTGAGTGTTGTTTCTATCTACTTTTTCTGTGAACCGAAGTTTTTCAGACAAGGAGAGGTTCGGGGAAAGGAGGCATGCGGAACTCAGCTCAGACAGAGCATAAAGCTTGTTGGGGTAACTCGACCTTCACAACTGAGATTCCTCTAAGTCCTCTGGCAGCTGGCCTTCAGGCTAGCCAAGGGAATATCCCATGCCTCAGAGCTTGGTTCATTTGCTCAGTTCAGCACAGCACCCCAGAAGACGGCAAACTTTCCTGCTTCTGGCAAGATCCAACAGTGGTATGCAAAGGTTCCTTAATATTTCACAAGTGTGCCACTCCCTTTCCACATTGAAGGACATTTGTGAGAATTCTCAGGATTTGGTCTGATCATCTTTCCCCGCAACGTGTCTTGCAGTGGCGGGTGGAGGTCTGGGCAGACACAGGTTCATCTAGAGGCAAAGCATGCTTCCAAAAAGCCTTCTGTTCTTTTTGTTCTTGCCATCAATTCCCAAATTTTACATTATAAGGGTATACTTTTTTCTTTCTTTGGTTGCAGCATTTAAGTTTTTTGTTGCTTTTTTTTCCTTTGGTTGATTTAGTGTTTTGTTTTTGAGACATTTTCTTGCTCTGTCACCCAGGCTGGAGTGCAGTGGCATAATCTTGGCTCACCACAACCTCTGCCTCCCAGGTTCAAGCAATTCTCCTGTCTCAGCCTCCTGAATAGCTAGGACTACAGGCATGTGCCACCAAGCCCAGCTGATTTTTGTATTTTTAGTAGAGGCTGGGGTGGGAGCGGTGGAGGGAAGTTCGCCATGTTGGCCAGGCTGGTCTTCAACTCTTGACCTCCAGTGATCCACACGCCTCAGACTCCCAAAGTGCTGGGATTTCAGGTGTGAGTCAACACAGCTGGCTAATTTAGTGCTTTAATTTTGATTTTTTAGTGCTTCCTTGTGCCATCTTTATCCAGAAGTCAGTCAAGCAATCTTTTTCACTGGTAATGAATTATATGAAATCCTTTTTTTTATCTTTAGGTTACTTCCACAGTGGTCTCTTTGAACATGACTGTGTTGACCGGGTAGCTGTGATAAACTGTTTTCCCCCTAAACTTTCCCTCAGTGTCACATGTTTTGGTATTACAACATGCCCAGCCAAGGTTCCAGAGGACAGTTTGCAAACTCAGATGTCTACAAAGTTTAAAATGACGAGGAAAAATGGGACTCTGATAAAGTGAAAAGGACATTCTTTGTGTAAGGGGCAGATAATGGCTGTCATGTTGGAATTCAGGGCAAGGTTGCCACATCTGCATCATTTTCAAGGGCGGTATGCTATCTAACATTTTATGTAAAATCTCCTACTTTTGGAAAGACGGCAGAGGCCACGTGAAGGATTTCTCCATGTCAAACTATTTCTCCACGGGTTTCCAGCGTGGTCCCTGCTGTGCAGAGAACCCCTTGGGGCAAATTCTATAATCACAGTTTTTCTCTAAATTTTTGGAGACTCCATTTTGTTCTGCAGGCTCTTGAATGACTTCTTAAAATTTCCTTAGCAAATGCAGAACAAGAAAGTTCATGCTGTCACATCTGTAAGTTGATACAATGTGTCAGGACCCAGCACTTTCAGGAACAGGTGTTACCAGGGGTAGCAGCTCTGATGGGGCTACCATTAATACCACAGGAGCAGTCACAGATTATGCCCACATTAACAAAATAATGAGGGGGGAATGCTATTTTCAATTGAGACAAAAAGAGCATCTGATGGCTACACCCCTTCCTGAAATAACGACAACTAGGAATGGCATGGAACTTCCTTAACCTGATAGTGGCTGTAGTTTTTCCTATAGCTGCCATAACAAATTACCACAAACTGGTGGCATAAAACATGAAATGTATTTTCTGAGTCCTAGAGGCCGAAAGTCCGAAATCAAGATATTAGCAAAGGCCGCTTGCGCCCTCTAGTGGCTCTAGTGGAGATTCCGTCTTTGTTTCTTCCAGCTTTTGGTGGCGGTTGGCATTCCCTGACTTCCTCGGCTTCCTTGGCTTGCAGCCACAGCATGCCAATCAGTCTCTGCCTCCGTCTTCACAAGGCCTTCTCTATGCGTGTCATGTGGCTTCTCCTGCGTGTGTCTGTCTTACAGGGATAGATGTCACTGTACTTAGGAGTCACTGAAATAACTCAGGGTGGTCCCCTCACTTCAACTTAGTCGCGTCTGCAAAGACTTTTATTCAACGCAGGTTACACTCTGAGATTCGAGAGCTTGGGACACAGACAAATATTTTTGAGGGTCATCATTCAATCCTCATGTCAAAGTAGACATGGGCAAAGTTCACGTCAGCTTTGCTGTAGAAATTAACAACCTGATTTTAAACATCATATGGAAATGAAAAGAACCTAGAAGAGAAAAAGTAATCTTAAAAAGAAAAAGTTGGAAGGCTTATGCTATCTGATTTGGAGGCCTACTATAAAGCTGGACTAATCAAGACAATAGGGCACTGGCTGGGCATGGTGGCTCACACCTGTAATCCCAGCATTTTGGGAGGACAAGGCGGGCAGATCACCTAAGGTCAGGAGTTTGAGCCTGGCCAATATGGCAAAACCCCATCTCTACTAAAAATACATAATTTGCCGGACATAGTGGTGCACACCTGTAATCACAGATACTCAGGAGGCTAAGGCAGGAGAATTGCTTTAACTTCAAGGTAGAGATTGCAGTGAGCCAAGATTGAGCCACCGCACTCTAGTCTAGGTGACAGAGCAAGACTCCATCTCAAAAAAAAAAAAAAAAAAAAAAAAAGAGGTAAAAGACAGTAGGATACTGACATAAGAAAAAACAACAGTGTATTGAATCCAGAAATAGACCCACACATAAGATCTATTGGGTTTTGTTTGTTTGTTTTGAGACAGAGTCTGGCTCTATCACCCAGGCTGGAGTACAGTAGTGTGATCTTGGCTCACTGCAGCCTCCCTCTCCCAAGTTCAAGCGATTCTCCTGCCTCAGCCTACAGAACAGCTGGTACTACAGGTGGGTGCTACCACACCCAGCTAATTTTTGTATTTTTAGTAGCCACGGGGTTTTGCCACATTGCCCAGGCTGGTCTCAAACTCCTGGGATCAAGTGATCTGCCTGCCTCAGCCTCCCAAGGTGCTGAGGCATGACCGCGCCCCACCTAGATCTATTGGTGTTTTGACAGAAGTATAACATAATTCCGTTGGAAAGAGATAAATGATTTGAAAACTGGTTTCACACCATTCACAAAAAAAATAAATCAAATGAAATCTCAGATCCAAATAAGAGCAGGAACTATAAGACTTCTAGAATCACCCTGTTCAAAACAGCACCCATTAGCCATATACACCTATTACATAGCTAGTCCAAACTGAAATGTGCTACAAGTGTAAAATATACTCTGGTTTTCAAAGACTTGGGAATTTTTTTTAATGTAAAATATACCATTAATTTTTATATTGATTAGATGTTAAAATAATATTTTAGATATACTGGATACAATTTAAATTAACTTAGACTATTTTTAAAATGTGGCTACTGGCACATTTTTAATTACCTATGTAGGTCACATGATATTTCTGTTCAACAACACTGTTTTAGAAGAAAACCTAGGGAAAGGCAGAGACTGGCTGGATAGGACACAAGAAGCAATGACCCTAAAAGAATAAACTGGCAATTGGATTTTACTAAACATAAAACCTGTTCTTTAAAAGAGACCATTAGGAAAAAATTCAAGCCATCTGGGAAAAAAGGTTCATAATGCATATATCTGACATAGGACTTGCACTAAAATACTTGAAGAACAGCTCAATAATACAGCAAACAATACGCTTCACTAAATCAGACGTGTCAGGGGCCAGTAAGCCCATGAATGACATTAACCATCATTTCGCCAGTGATGAATACAAACCAAAACTACGGTGAAATACCACTACACACCCACTGGAAAGGCTAAAGTTGAAAAGACTGACAATATCAAGGGTTGGTGACAATGTGGAAAAACTAGAACTCTCACACATTGCTAGAAGAAACATAGAACGATACAGCCACTTTGGAAAACAGTTTGAACGTTTCTTATAAAGTTAAACATACTATTATATGACCCAGCAATCCCACTCTTCAGTATTTTATCCAAGAGAAATGACAACATGTCTGTGCAAAGACTTAACTGCAAATATTCATATTCTTCCCAAACTTAAAACAACTCAAATGTCAGTAATAAAAGGAGCAAACTGCTGATACTGTTAACACAGATGAATTAAAACAACAACACTGTCCTGAGTCAAAGAAATGATGTTGGATTAGTCAGAGTTCTCTAGAGGGACAGAGCTAATAGGATATACATAGAGGAGTTTATTAAGTATGAACTCACATAATCACAAAATCCCACAATAGGTTGGTCTGCAAGCTGAGGAGCAAGGAGAGCCAGTCCCAGTCCCAAAACTGAAGAACGTAGAGTCTGATGTTCAAGGGCAGGAAGCATCCGGCATGGGAGAAAGATGTAGGCTGGGAGGCTAGGCCAGTCTCTCCTTTTCACACATTTTTCTGCCTGCCTTATATTCATTGGCAGCTGATTAGATTGTGCCCACCAAATTAAGGATGGATCCGCCTTCCCCAGCCCACAGCCTCAAATGTTAACCTCTTTTGGCAACGCCCTCACAGACACATCCAGGATCAGTACTGTGTATCATTTCATCCAATTAAGTTTACAGTATCATCCATTATAATACATAAACAACAAATGGCCCATTCATATGAAATTTTAGAAAAACAAGTGTATAGTGGCAAAAAGCAGATCAATGGTTTTCTACAGGAGGGGAGGTGCAAGGGAATTTTACAAGGTAATAGAAATGTTCCACCTCTTGGTTGGTAAGAAGATTACATTGGGGCTATATATTTGTCATAATGCACTGAATGATATACCTAAATGCATATCCATTAGATTACATGCAAAGTATACCTCGATGAAGGTCATTAAATTATTTCCTTTCTTATTTGGATCGGATGAGGAGAAATCATATGAGATTGGTTTTATCTCCACCCACAGCAATTTGAATTAGAATTGACCTTCTACTTTTTTGTTGTGAGCTTTTTCACTGGCACTCCCTTGTGCATTAAAAGTCTGTTAACCTGTGAGGGTGTCAACAGTAAAGGGGAAAATTGACCTTGAGCCTTCTCTTGGACTCCTAATCCAGTGCTCTTTTACGATAGCAAGCAGCCAGAGGGAGAAGCCACTTTAAGGCATTTGCAGTCTGCTAAACAGACTGTGCACCATAAAAACTTGAAAACGTCTTTTAGTGTGTTCAACTCAACAGATATTCAACAAGTGCCTAGATTTAATTTTCTCTAGTCACAATATAAGTAATACTTAAAAACCTACATACATATGTTGGTTTTTTTTAAGGCTCATGGCTTCTGGCCAAACTGCCTCTTGCTGGTCTTGATGCTGGCCTCTCTCAAACCTCAAGTCTCTTCTCCTTTTTTGGAAACTGTAATCTTGGCTCAGAGGATTCCTGATCCCTTCCCGCCTCTTGCCGCTACTTGCAATGACTTCTCCATCTAGGTGTCACTTCTCCACCAGGGCTCCCATGAGAACATCTGAAAAACCGACTAATGTCCATTTCTATCTTCAGCTGACTCACATTTAGTGAACACAGGAGGCTCACAAGGTGCTGTTTGGTATATGTAGCTCCTCTACTAAAATGTCCTACTTTATGTGATAAAGTTTTTCCATGGACTCATTATCGATCCTGCTCAAGAGAGGATTTTGGCACCTGGCTGGTTAAATCTCTCTCGAGTTGCTCTCATCCTGGGCCAATTCAACAACTGCATGGGTGATTTATTTAATAGCCTAGTCTCAGAATGCCTTCACTTCCTCCTAATGGAAAGCCTCCTCTCCACTCAAACAGTTTCCTGAATCCATGGCAATCCCCTAGACTTCAACAACCAGGATATGCTCTCCCCTGGAAATCTTCAACTCCAAAATTCTTACCACTGATCATAACTTTCTGTTTTGTCCTTCTCTTACTCACCGGAGACTTACTCTGACTGCAGTGAGACTCTCCAGTCTCCTTCACTGGACTCCCTCCTTGTTTCCATTCCTTCCCTGGCCAGCCTACATTGCAAGGTTCAAGACTGTCGTCATTTTCTCACCACTGTCCAGATCTTGACATCTGTCTTTGCACCAACCCAAATTCCAAATCTCCAGCCCCGATAATGAATGAGCACAGAAGGAATAATTTAGAAAAGTTGCATTTTGTAGCCATCATTGTAATAATGAATACATAAATTATCAATGAATTCTAAAACTACTGGGGAGAACACGGAAGAGGAATAGGATACTTATATAGTTTATATATAGTCTCAACATGTCAATCTCCTCACGAGTTACTGATTGGATTACAAAAGTGAAAACGGTAACTTTACAGTGAATACACCTAGCAGAAACAACCTTAACCACATGATCAAAGTTAAGTCCACCCACACTTCTGGGTATATATCCTAAGGATATAAAATCAGTATGTCAAGGAGACATCTGCACTCCCGTATTCACTGCGAATTATTCACAACAGCCAAGAAATAGGATCAGCCAAAGTGTCCACCTACAGATGAATAGATAAGAAAAATGGGTATATATATACATGGAATACCATTCTTTCCTGAAAAGAAAGAAATCCTATCATTTACAACAGCATGCATGAACCTGGTGGACATTATGTTAAGTGAAATAAGTCAGACACAAAGACAAATGCAGCATGATCATTCTTGCATGTGGAGTATAAAAAGGTCAAACTCATAGACATAGACAGCAAGTAGAATGGGGGTTACCAGGGGCTGGCGGGGATGAGAGGATGGGGTAGGGAGTGTTGGTCAAAGGACACAAAATTTCAGTAGGAGGAGGAAGTTCAAGGTTTCCATTATACACCATGGTGACTACAGTTAATACAATTTATTGTATACTTGAAAATTGCAGATTTTAAGTATTCTTACCACAGAAAATAAATATGTGACGTCATGTATTTGTTACTTAGCTTGATTTAGTCATTTGGCAAGGTATACAAATATAAAGACATCATATTAGACATCATAAAATATATCATTTTTATACATCAATTTAAAGAAAAATATTTTTTAAAGTGATATTCATTCTAACACTGATTTAAAGTCTCTCTGCAAGAACTTTTTTGAAAAAAGTGTCACCAATCATGCCACAAATTCACAAGTACCTCCTAATACTATATACTGATCAAGCCATGTCACATATGTAGTATTCCTACCAGAGATGCCCAAATTAAATCTTAAAATGATGGAATAATTAGACAAACCAAAATCAAGGCACATTAGGAAAGAATAAAGAGCCAGGCACAGTGGCTTTTCTCCCTGTAATGCCAGCAACTTGGGGGTCTAAGGTGAGAGGATCACTTGTGTCCGGGAGTTCAAGGCTGCAAGGAGTTATGACCATACCACTGCACTCTAGCCTGGGGGACAGAGCAAGACCCTATATTTAAAACAGCAACAACAAACTAGACTATGTTGCAAAAACATCAATGGTATAAAGACAAAGGCTGATATTTCAGATTAAATGAGATTACAACCATGAAATTGAATGCAATGCTTGATTGTAAAATGATCCTGGAGTTTTAAAAAAATGCTATAAAGGCCGGGCGCACTGGCTCACGCCTATAATCCCAGCACTTCGGGAGGCTGAGGCGGGTGGATCACAAGGTCAGGAGTTCAAGACCAGCCTGGCCAACATGATGTAACCCCATCTCCATTAAAAATACAAAAATTAGCCAGGTGTCTGTAATCCCAGCTACTCAGGAGGCTGAGGCAGGAGATTTGCTTGAACCCAGGAGCAGAGGTTGCAGTGAGCCAGTTTGGTGCCATTGCGGTCCAGCCGGGATGACAGACTGAGACTCTGTCTTGAGAAAAAAAAAATGCTATAAAGACATTGAACAACTGGATAAACTTGAACATGGGCTCAACATTGAATAATAATATGGTGCCACCGTCAAATTTCCTGAGTGTAATAATAGTCCTGTGGTTATGTAGGAGAATGAAATTGGTCCTAGAAGACAAATGCTGATGTAGTTAAGCAATCATAAATCCAGTTTAACCTCAATTAGTTCAGCAAAACAAACAGACATTCTACATTACTGAATCCAAGTGGAGGGTAGGGCAGCACATTGTACTGTTCTTCCAGTTTTTTGTTTTGAAACATTTCAAAACCACAAAGAAGTTACTTAAAAAAAGAAAAGATGAAACCCCGTCTCTACTAAAAAACTACAAAAAATTGGCTGGGCATGGTGGCGCGTGCCTGTAATCCCAGCTACTCAGGAGGCTGAGGCAGGAGAATTGCCTGAACCCAGGAGGCAGAGGTTGCGGTGAGCGGAGATCGCGCCCTTGCACTCCAGCCTGGGTAAAAAAAGAGCAAATCCGTCTCTAAAAAAAAAAAAAAAAAAAAAAAAAGAAAAGAAAAGAAAAGAAACCCTCCAGCTCAGATTCAGACATCTGATTATGATGTTCCTTTATTCAAGCTGTTAGGAACTTCTGGAACATCTCCGGCAAATGTAGAAATGCATAGCTCCCAACCAAGGTATGCCCAATATTGACCAGAAATCCAGCTGAATGTTTGTGCCTCTCTGCAAATCAATATGTCGAAACTATAATCCCCAATGTGATTGTATTTGAGGATAGGGCCTTTGTGAGGTAATTAGGTCATGAAGGTACAGCCCTCAGGATGGGATTAGTGCCTTTACTCCAGAGAGCTCACTTCCTCCTTCTCTACCTCTCTCTCCACCATGTGAGGAAGCAAGAAGACGGCTGTCCGCAAACTAGGAAGAGAGCCCTGACCACACACCGAATCTGACAGCACCCTGATCTTGCACTTCCCAGCTCCCAGACTGTGGGAAATAAATTCATGTTTTAGCCACCCACTCTGTGGACACTCCCTTGTTTGCTTTTAATGTTAATTTTATTTATTTACTTATTTTAGAGATGAGGTCTTACTAGGTTGCCCAGGTTGTTTTCAAACTCCTGAGCTCAAGTGATCCTCCTGCCTCAGCCACCCAAGGTGCTGGGATTACAGGTATGAGCCACTGCACTCGGCCACCACCCACTCTATATATTTGTTATGGCAGCCTGAGCTGGCTGAGACATATATACATGAAGACACAGTGTTTAGGGAGGTTAAGGAATGTGCCAAACATCTTCCAGCTAGTAAATAATAAAGTTAAAACTCTCTTTGTGATTCCATAGCCTGTTCTATGCTCCTCCCACAAATTCACTGAGACAGGACAACTGGGCATAATGTAGAGCACAGAAACAGAATAAACGGGAAAAGGTCAAACCTATGCGGTTTGAGCGAGTTCTTAACTCATTATACTCACTGAAGTTGAAAAAGGACTTCACATGCAGGATTATTTAATAACATTGTGGGGTAGGATAAGAGTCTTTAAAAGTTCTATTTCATCAGGAAATTTTAGCTATTTATTACTGTATTTTTGTGTTATTGTGCTAACATTAACATCTTTTTCAAAATTGTTCCATCTATTGACGATCTTTAAGGTACTGTACACTTTGTGAACTTTTCTAATATCATGTGGCAGCTTTCCTGTTCTGCCCTTCACGGGACATTTTTGCAGGAAGAAAAACAACTTATAGAAATGGGACCTGCTTTGTAATGATGGAATAACTACATGGAGGAAGGATGTAGAGAAATTCTACATGCCAAATAGCTTCGTCACCTACCTATAAATGTGCAAAGTTTGTAACACATGGTAAACACAGAGATCATTTCTGAGATCCATTTGACTTCTGTCCTATTGTGATTTTAAAGTCACTGACAGGTTTATTTCACTCTGGCAGGCCATCATAACAATTGAGCTTTTAGGCAGTGGGGGTAATAAAATTCCACAAAGAAATTAAAGACTCTCATTGTCTAGACCATACAGTTCTTTTCCTGTGAAAACAATTAGAAAGGTGAGGAGATCTAACTATACTTTGGTAGCATTGCGGGAAGGTTTCAGATGGTCAGGTGGTCATGGAATCATAGCACCGAAAACTAAAAGATAGCTGCTCTCTGGCAGGTAACTTAATATTTCTATTTTATAGATGAGGGAACCGAGACCAAGAAAGGCTGACTAGAAGGAAATAAAAAAGAAGAGAAGAAGATAGTTGCAAAAGAGGTGATCCAACTCTCCTCTCTCAGGCAGCTCTAGGGCTTTAAACCAGAGGTTGAGAATCACCAAAAGGACTTTTTAAAAACCCACATGCCAAAGACAAACCACAGATTGGGAGAAATATTTGCAAATCACATATCTGAGAAATAACTTAGACATACAAAGAACACTTAAAACTAACCAGTAGAAACAATCAACCTAATTAAAAGATGGGCAAAGAACTGAACTGACAACTCACCAGAGAAGATACGCAGATGGCACGTAAGCATATGAAAAGATGTTCAGCATCATTTGTCTTTAGGGAAATGCAAATTAAAATGAGACACCACTACATACTTACTAGAGTGAATAAATTTTTTTTTAAAGTTGATAATACAAAATGCTAACAAGGATGCAGAGTAACAACACATCATTGGTGAGAGGAATGAAAAATGGTACAGCCACTTTGGAAGACAGTTTGGCAGTTTATTACAAAGCTAAACATAGTGATATGGGTTGGCTGTGTCCCCACCCAAATTTCATATTGAATGGTGGCCCCCATAATTCGCATGTGTCATGGGAGGAATCTGGTGCTGGTAACTGAATCATGGGAACAGATCTTTTCCAAGCTGTTCTCATGATAGTGAAGAAGTTTCACAATATCTGATGGTTTTATAAAGGAAAATTCTCTTGCACAGGCTCTCCTGACTGCCACCATGTAAGATGTCCCTTGCTCTTCCACCATGATTGTGAGGCCCCCTCAGCCATGTGGAACTGTGAGTCAAACCTCTTTCATTTATAAATTACACAGTCTTAGGTATGTCTTTACTAGCAGCATGAGAACAGACTAATACATACAGATTTCCCATACTACCCAGCAATCACACTCCTTGGTATTCGCCCAATGGATTTGAAAACATATCCATCCAAAAACCTGCATATGAATGTTTATAGCAGCTTTACTAATAATTGCCAAAAACTGGGAGTAACCACAATGTCCCTCAATAGATGATTGGCCAAACTATGATATATCCATAATGCAGAATATTATTCAGCAATCTAAAGGAATGAGCTATTGATTCATGCCACACCATGGAAGAACCTTAATGCATATTGCTAAGAAAAAGGACCAAGTTTGAAAAGACTATATGCTGTATGATTCCATTCACATTACATTTTGAAAAAGAGAACATTATGAACATGAAAAACAAATCAAACTCACCTGGAGTTTGTGGAAGGAAGTAGATTGGCTGGGTAAACATAGGGGACTTTTTTTAGGATAGTGAAGCTATTGTGTATGATAACATAGCGGTGGATATATAACAGTATGCATTTGACAAAACCCACAGAATTTTATAGCGCAAAGGTAAACCTTACCATATGCAAATCCCAGGATGGAATGCAGACGGTGACAGAAGAATCTCACTGCAATACTAATGTATGGCATAAACTCATTGAAGGAAGGCTGGAGAAAAAAAGGTGCTGATCTAAGTAACTCTGGAAATGATTTAAGGCAAAAAGGAACTCTACAAAAAATAAGCATCACACTCTAGTTGGTAAAGTTGCTTCCCATGGGGGTAGAAATTAACAGTTCCAAAACCACAGTCCATGCACAATGGGAATGACCAAGTAAGTAATTAGATGGTAGGTGGTGAGAGCTAGTTTTGTCTGTTACGGAAATTTCAGATACGCAAGAGGGGAAAGCTAGAATAAGCCATGTAGGACTGGATTAGAGTTGGACATCATTATGAACTTATATTTAGCTTTAAAAAAATTTTTTTTGAGACAGCCTCACTCTGTTGTCCAGGCTGGAGTGCAATGGTGCAATCTCAGCTCACTGCAACCTCTGTTTCCCAGGTTCAAATGATTGTTGTGCCTCAGCCTCTGGAGTAGGTGGGATTACAGGCATATACAACAATACCGGGCTAATTTTTGTATTTTTAGCAGACAGGGTTTCACCATGTTGACCAGGCTGGTCTCAAACTCCTGGCCTCAAACAATCTACCTGCCTCAGCGTCCAAAAGTGCTGTGAGTACAGGCATGAGGCACTGCACCTGGCCAGCTTTAGAAAGATATATATGGATACATAAATAATTGTAGCCATGTGTGTATGCACAGGTTAGTGTTCACCCATATGTTTCCTAGCTCTGTCTGCTGAGAGGGCCTACATGCAGTGAAACCCTACTGATGATGAACACTGGTCATATTTTTATGTCTAACATTATTCTCCAATAAAAGGAACCACACTGCTTGGAGAAAGCATTCATGCGAGGGCTGAGCAGGGAATATACACATCTACCTTGATGATGCGATTTGGCTGTGTCCCCACCCAAACCTCACCTTGAATTGTAATAATCCCCATGTGTCAAGGGTGGGGCCAGGAGGAGATAATTGAATCATGGGGGCAGTTTCCCCCATGCTGGTCTTGTGGTAGTGGATAAGTCTCATGAGGTCTGATGGTTTTGTAAATGGGAGTTATCTGCACAAGCTCTCTTGCCTGCCACCATGTTCTTCTGCTATGGTTGTGAGGCCTCCTTAGCAATGTGGAACTGTGAGTCAACTAAGTCTCTTTCCTTTATAAATTATGCAGTCTTGGGTATGTCTTTATTAGCAGTGTGAGAAGAGACTAATACACTTGAGCATCCTGAATACCAGAAAGTAAGGAAGTGCTCAAAAATAAAAAAAAAAACAATAATGGTGGCATGTCAAAGGGACACAAGAGCCAACCTGAAAGAGTTCCTAATGACCCAACTGAAACCATCTGAGCTACCAAATAATTTATGTAGTATTGAGTTATAACCCCAAGTATAAAATAAATATCCATTTATATCAGTATGACCTCATACTGATATAAATAATTGAATGAATAAATAAATAAATGAGGGGGAAAAGACAAATCCTGTGCAGGAGAATTTCAAACAATTTATGTAGATAGTTCACTCTTGAGATGAGGCATAACTCCCCATTCCTTAAGCACAGGCTGCATGTGCTGCCCTCCTTCCAAAGTGTACATTACGGAATGGGGAGGAGTGCCTTTGCCATGGAGAAACCAGACAAACATCACCTCAGCCAGGTGACCAAGGTCAATGTCAATAGTGACAAGTCATAGTCACAGCTGTGCCCTTTTCATTTACTTTTGTAGTCTTCCCCCCAAACCCCAGTCTAACCCTAAGAACAAATATTGAACACACCCAAATTGAGGGACTTTCTACAAAATACTTGATTGCTACTCTTGAAAACTGTCAGGGTCATCAAAAGAAAATATGAGGGACTATCACAGCCAAAAGGTCCCTAAGGAGACTTTGTGACTAAACATAATGGGGAATCCTGGAATAGAAAAAGGGCTTAAGGGAAAATGAATGGAATCCATCCAAAGTATGAGGTTTACTTAATAATAATATGTATCACTATTGGTTCACTAACTGTGACAAATGTACCATAAAAATGTAATATGTTAATGCTCAGGGAAACTGGGTACTAGGTATCTAGAAACTCTCTATACTGCCTTTACAACTTTTTTTGTAAATCTGCAACTATTCCAAAGAAAAAGTATATTAAAAAGAAAAAAAAAACCACCTACTAGCCAGGCACAGTGGCTCACACCTGCAATCCTAGTACTTTGGGAGGCTAAGGTGGGTGGATAAATTGAGGTCAGGAGTTCAAGACCAGCCTGGCCAACATTTTTAGTAGAAACTCCATTTCTACTAAAAATACAAAAAAAAAAAAAAATAGCCAGGTGTGGTGGCACACACCTGTCATCCCAGCTACTCAGGAGGCTGAGGCAGAAGAATCGCTTGAACCCGGGAGGGGGAGGTTACAGTGAGCCGAGATCATGCCACTGCACTCCAGCCTGGGTGACAGAGCGAGACTCCATCTCAAATAAATAAATAACATCTACTTGCCCAAGTTCCACCTGAAGAGATTTGGATTTAGTCAGTCTGGGAACACTACCACATATATGACATGAATACTAAGTAACAATAGTAATGGACAAAATCTACCCGTAAAGAATTTCTCCAGTTTACCCCAGCTCCTTATTACTATCCCAACTCATTCATTCATATATTCGATAAGCATTTATAGAGGACCTAACATATCCCAGGGACTCTGTAAGGTAATGGGAATTTAACACCCAACAAACCTCTGTTTTGTAAGCAGTAGGTCAGAATCCACTAGGAGGTCATGAAATCAAGCTAGTGGGTCACAACTAGCACTTTCTCCCTACTGACATGCAAGAATAAAAGGATCAGAATCCAACTTACATAATAAAAGACTGAGTTGGAAAATTATTTGTGTATGTGTGTATGTCCTGGATTATAAGATAAAGTGAAATTCTTAATATAGGTTTAAAGTCAAAAGAGCTTGAAAGCTACTGTAATAAATTATGTCCCTGGCCTCAAGGAGCTTTAGTTTGGCAGAGGAAAAAAGGCGAATAAATCTTAGAAAGAATATTTTGCTTTAACAATGACAAAATAGAATTGTTTTCTATGGTTCATACAAAAAAACAATACTGTGTTAACTAGTTCACAAAATCTTAGTCTAAGAAATATCATAGCATATTTACAATTATTCATTTACAATTTATTCCACCATATCACCAGAAAGAATTTACAGCAGCTTTCTAGTTAAGATAGTCAGTCACTCCTGGCTATGAAATTTAGAGACCTGGGGTTCAGCTGCCATATAAATCTTCTCTACAAATAGCCTAACACATTTCTGATGGTATATTCTTACGGAAACCCATTTTTTCCAATAATTCATCTATACTGAATTGACCAAATTTCTTTGCTTGTTGTTTCAAGTTGGAATAAACATGTATTTTCAATCTCTAGATTACATTCACAAGAACACAGTCATGCTCAAGATCAGTTAGTGCTTCATCCTTTGGATGCCCTGCATCCCATTGTAACTTCTGGCAAAGCAGATAGGAACATTTCTATCTAAAGAAAAACAAAGGAGCTTTTCAATTTCAGATTTCCAGCTTGGATCAATTTGCTTAGGCTTCTCAGTGCAAATTAAGCTCATCAACAAAACTTAGTATTAACATTATTTTGGCCAAGTGCAGTGCCTCACACCTGTAATCACAGTACTTTGGGAGGCCTAGGCAGGAGGATCACTTGGGTCCAGGAGTTTGAAACCAGTATGGGCAACAGAGTAAGACCCCTGACTCTGCAAAAACAAAATTAAAAATTAGCCAGCCGTGGGTTCAGTCTGTGATCCCAGCTACTTGGGAGGCTGAAGTGGGAGGATCACTTGAACCCAGGAATTTGAGGCTGTGGGAAGCCATGATCATGCCACTGCACTCCAGCCTGGGTGACAGAGAAAGACTCTGATTCAAAAAAAAAAAAAAAAAAAAAAAAGAGAGAGAGAGAAAGAAAGAAAGAAAGAAAAACATAGAGAAAAACTTATTTGATCTGAAGTACAATGTTTTTAAGAAGTTAAATCTGTAAGTATTCAGAGTAAGAAGCAAAATTGCAGGTGAGTGTCTTTTTGTTTCTTCCATGATCCCATGAGAAGTAGCTAGGGAAGAAGAGAAAAGAGCACAAACTAGCATGAAGAAACAGAGAAGTAGTTAATAGGGAGCAGGACAAAAACAGCCGACACACAACACTGACCTCCACCTCCCACCATCCTTCAGCTGCAACGCGCCCATGGAAAAGAACCTAAAAAAGCACCACAGGCAAATTCTAAGACTGTACAGTGCTTTGATTTACACAAATATAACCTCTTGCGCTAATACATGAAAGCTCCTTTAAGTGTTCTTGTGTTGAAATGAGGTTAGATATTTAAAACAGTCTCTTTACTGGGAAACACTTTGCTCTGTCAGGGAAATGTTAATCATATTTGCTAGACTTACTATTATATATCCATTCTAATAATCTCAATTTCTCCAGGCTTGCAAATATGTGCACAGACTCACATATAAGATCCTAAAGAAAGGATTTTGCTGACGCTTCCCAATTGTCTCAGGGTGTCTTTCATTTTGATATGAGAATAAACCGATGCCTGGCAGCATTTGTTTTTGAAAAAAGGGAGAGAACAAGGGAATATAAAGAATTCAAAACTCCAAAAATGCACAGGATAGTCTCTTTGAAGTCTCAGCACCTCAAAGAACTCAAATAATGGTCCTTATGGTTCTTTTTCACTTTTACTTATTATAATTTTATGCTATAACCAAAGCAGGCTTCCATTGTGAAGTTAATTATTCAACTGTATAGAGTTATTATCTAAGCCATTAACTTTTTAAACATTTATTCCTTTGGGATACTCTATCTAAAATTAACTATTACTCTTGTTATTGTTATTACTCTCGTTCCAAAGTATATGAATATAAAACACATTATATCTTTTAAATTATATTTTTAAAAGCCAGTTCTCTGCAGTCCCCTATGAAAATGTTCTATCTTAATTGCAGTGACAACTCCAAGAGTAAACATATTTGTCAAAATTCAAGCTGTGTATTGAGGTTGTTTGCCTTTTACTGTGTGCAAACTGTAGCTTAATAAAGCTGATGAGGAAAATAGACTCTGACAAGTGTGATGAAGATGTGGTGGGAGGGGAGCAGGGAAAGGGGCCTAATTTCAAATCACTAAGAATTTTAAAGAGAGAAGTAAAAATTGACTGTTAAGTGCTAATTTTAGGGTATGGCTGTAAAGTGAGCTACACCTTCTCTACAGAGTGAAATATGTAAAATAAAACATTCCCTGTGATCCTGATATCCATCTAAAAAGAAGAAAATCTGGATAAACTAGCTCTATTCAGGACAAAACAATGATCAGTTTTCTTTGCTCTACTTTTGGTTGCTGAGAGTGTAGAAAACGTCAAATACCCAAAGTGAGTGGATCCAATGCAAACACGTGATATACCCATGCTGGGACTACAATACCATCCATGATATTGTATTTTTTTCTTATAAAAATACATGCTTGTTTTAGAAGTTTTTAGAGATCATAGAAACATTTTAAATAAAATAATATCACTATCAAATTATGTCATTAATCTTTCATTTTTTTTCTCATTTATTATATATTTGAGATGATCTGGAATAATTACAGTCTTGATTTTGATCTCCACTTGAACAAACATAATCCCATGATCTTCATTTGTAAATATTTTATTGCTATATGTCTTGAGGAACTTCCTGTAAATATTATTTATACAAGTTGCATAATAATAATCTATTATGTAGCTGTATCACAAAGCACCACTCTTCAGCTGTTGAACTTCCATATTTTTTAATTTACAAAGAATGGAATGAACATATTTACATATAAATCTTTCAATGTATTTAAAATTATCTCCTGTGTTAAGGAAGGCATTCCTAACTTTGACACAAACTCCAACAGCCACAAAAAATTAATACATTCAAGCATGTAACAAAATCAGATTCTCTGTATGACAAAACAGACCATACAGAAAGTCAAAAGACAACAACCAGCTGGTAGGGTTGGCGGGGGGACTGTGATTCACAATAAAGGGCTAATTTCTTTAATACAGAGAAATCTTCTACAGGTAAGTTATGAAAAAACTAACTCAATAGAATAATGAAAAATGAATAAGAAAAGACAGCTCATTTCGTGACAAATAGAGAGATCACTCTTAAGTCCATTAAAAGATGCTCCTCATCATAAGAGAAAGGCAAATTAAGACGATGCTGAGATTTTCCTTTTATCAGAGTGGCAATGATTCACAAATCTTAACACTTGCCCTGTTGTCAAGCATTTGGAGAAAGGCAGTCTCACCTCTCACATATTGCTGATGGGGGTAGAAATTGATACAGCCTTATGGAAGGCAACCAGGTCATATCTATCAATAGTGTAAACACATGCACTGTTTGATCTCACATTTTCACTTTTAAGAATATATCCAGTAGATAAACTTACATGTGCAATATGACAGAAGATCAAGGTTAGGCAATAAAGCTTTATTTCTAATAGCAAAAGTCCAATAATAGAAAATATAATTTAATACAATGAATATAAGTTCATACAATGGAATAAGATACAGCTATTTTTTAAAAATTTATTTAAATAGGTTTTAGGGGAAGAGGTGGTGTTTGGTTGCATGAATAAGTTCTTTAGTGGTGATTTCTGAGATTTTGGTGCACCCATCACCTGAGCAGCGTACACTTTACCCAGTGTGTGGTCTTTTAATCCTCACCACCCCCAACCCTTTCCGCTGAGTCCCCAAATGTATCATTCTTATGCCTTTGCGTCCTCACAGCTTAGTTTGCACATATAAGTGAGAACATACGATGTTTGGTTTTCCATTCCAGATTTACTTCATTTAGAATAATAGTCTCCAATTCCATCCAGGTTGCTGTGGATGCCATTATTTCATTCCTTTTTATGGTGGAGTAGTATTCCATAGTATATATACACACCACATTTGCTTTACGCACTCATTGGATAGTGTGCTGGTTTTGTGTTGGTTGGCCTCCAGCCAGAAGGTGGAGCTTTCAAGAGTGCATCAGCTGCGGGAGTATAGGGAGGATACAAGCTCACCTCTGGCTGTGCCACCCAGTTCCTAACAGGCCACTGACTGTTACCAGTCTATGGCCTGGGAGTTGGGGAACTCTGCCTTATGAGACTCTGAGGCCTGATAATCTAGGGTGGAACAGTCAGTTTCATCCCAAAACCATCTGTGCTCACCCCCCGCCCCTATATGGAAAAAATGCCTTCCACAAAACTGGTCCTTGGTGGTGCCAAAAAGTTTGGAAACAGCTGATCTAGTCAGGAGGCCTAAACATTGTGAGACTTCTGACTATGAAATTGCTTTCCAAAAGGGTTCCTCAAATTCTATTTATGGTAGTAGTATGTGGACATCTTTCCCAGGCATTATAGAGAAATAAGATCCTTATATTTGATAACATGATTGAAAAGAGGTGGCATTATTTTGACTTGCATATGTTGATTACTAGTAAGTTTGAGCATTTTCTCAAATTTTGTTAGCTCTTTATATTTGCTCTTTTGTGAGACCCAGTCACGACCTTTTCCCCTTTACCTATTGAGCACAATAGTTTTTATAAAATATATTATATCATAAATATATTATATTTATGGCACATCAAGCTTCTCCCTACAACTTATTGCATTTTTTTTTTTGAGAAAGAGTATCTATCTCTCTGTTGCCCAGGCTGAAGTGCAGTGACACAATCACAGCTCACTGTAGCCTCAACTTCCTGTGCTCAAGTGATCCTCCTCCCTCAGCCTCCTGAGTAGCTGAGACTCCAGGCATATGACACCATACCTGGCTAATTTTTTTTTTTTTTTTTTTTTTGGTAGAGATGAGATTTCACTAGTTTGCCCAGGCTGGTCCCAAAGTCCTGGACTCAAGTGGTCCTCCCACCTGAGCCCATCAAAATGCAGAGATTTCAGGTGTAAGCCACCATGCCCCACTACTTATTGCAATTTTTAAGCCAGTTATCTGTCTTCTAATTTTTAGCTGCTTGACAGAAGTTTTAAGTTCTATGTGGTAAAATAGTGTCATAATTTCTTCTACCTCCTAGTTCCATTTTGGGTTTGTTTTTGTTTTTTGTTTTCTCTTGTCTTTTTTTTTTTTTTGAAATGGAGTCTCAGTTTGTCACTCAGGCTGGAGTGCAATGGCACAATCTCACCCCACTGCAACTTTTGCCTCCCAGGCTCTAGCAATTCTCCTGCCTCAGCCTTCCAAGTAGCTGGGACTACAGGCATGCACCAACATGCCTGGCTAATTTTTGTATTTTTAGTAGAGACAAGGTTTCACCATGTTGGCCAGGCTGGTCTCAAACTCCTGACTTCAAGTGATCCAACGTACTGGGATTACAGGCATAAGCCACTGTGCCCAGCCTACCTAGTTCAGTTCTAAGTATTCTTTGGTTGCCATGAGGGTCCAGGCAATTACTAAGTAAACCCTGAGAGGTATGAGATTAAAAGAGACACTATATTAGGGGAGATGGACATGTGATGGATAATTCTATATGGCATGATAAGTGAAGATGGAGGACCACATGCAACTATGGACACACAGAGTTGGGCCACTTAGCCCAACTCAGTAGTAGAGCCCAAGTTTCTAAAAGAAATTATTCATTAGATGAATTTTAGAAGACAAGGGCATCAGTCAATAAATAAAATGGGAAGAGAATGCTAGGTAAAGGGCATACCACAAGAAGTGCACAGATACATGAATGACATGAGGACTATGAGAAAGCTCCAGTTGCCTGTAATTGCTAAAGCCTGGAATATACAAAGAATGGTGAAAGATGATGTCAGAGCTATTGCAGAGTCAGCGTGGACTTTTTACCTACAGAACTAGGACATAACAAATGCCTGATTTAACCTACTAAGTTTGTGGTAATTTGTCACAGCAGCAATAGAAAACTAATACAAACTTTGCAGCCTGGAAGTGTTGTGCTGTTGTAACAAATATCTACAACTGTGGAAAGCCTTGGAATTAGGGAGTGGGTAGAAGCTGGAAGAATTTTGAAAAACATGATAGAAAAATCTAGATTGTCTTGAGTAGGCTGAAATATGGACAGGAAAGGTGGTACCAGTGAGAGTTCCTAAGGAAATAAGAATAAACACATTGCTAGAAACTGCAGTAAGGGTGATCTTTGTTAAACACTGGCAGAAAGCTTAGTGAAATGTGTCCTGTAGTTATGTGGAAAGCCAAAAGTGTAAACAGTGCACTGGGATATTTAGGTAAAGAGAGTCCAGGTTTGGAACTGATCAGGTAACTTAACTGCATGCCAGAACGAAGTCCAAAGCTATTTAAAGGAATAAAACAAAATCCAGCATAAAACAATGTAAAATCACAAGGTCTACCTACCTTCACATCAAAAAATTATCAGGCATGCAAAAAAGCAGGAAGATATGACCCATAAGAAAAAGTAATCTGTCAAAAGAAATGGTCATTTCTAAGTATGAGGTGATGACACTTGAACATAAAAACAGCTATTATAAATATGCTCCAAACACTCAAGAATGTAGAAGAACCCAAATAGAATTGCTAGAGATGAAAGATACACTATCCCAAATCAAAACCACATGGATGCTTTTACTACACTGTAGTTCATGGTCTCCACGCAGTACATATAAAACTGCAGATTTCAATTTTCTGGGAGTGTTTTATACTGTTAATTACATCTCCATGCAGGGCTGAAAAGAATGACCTGTGTTTACATGTAAAAGCATGTTGCTGTAGGAGGGGGAGCCAGCTTAGTGAACCCCAGCCACCCTCCTGGAATGCCTCACCCCAGGGCTCTTCCATCTTTCTCCAAATGCCAAGGGCCAGGCTGACAACCCCCCAACCACGCCACACCCTCTGGGCCCAAGCCTCTAGGTCCAGGATTACTGACTCAGGCTGCTCGTCACACAGCTCCCAGGATCACTGGAAGACAGGCTCACTGCACACTCACCCCGAAGGCAGGGACTTGGGCCTCTCCAGTTTTTCTGTTAACTAAATAAGCTTAACTAAACAAGTCCTTTTAGTGCTTGTTACTCTTCAAGAAATTAAATGACTTGTTTCCTTTGTATCCTCCTCTCATTCAAGGGGTTCAAAAAATTGTCTGCTAGAAAGGAAGTGTACAGCTGATTCAGTCCTCCAGCAAAGAAAAGTAGGGGGCGCTAAGGAATTGTCATTATGCAATAGTGAACCTTGGATGGCCACAATTTCATCTAAATTACCAAACATGGAACTTAACTTTGGAGGTTATTTTATTCTAAACATTGAGATTTCCCCCTAGCTTTTAAGATTGAAAAAAATCCTCCTTGGAGGTGATTTTCATCTTTTTTTTTTTTTTTTAGCAATGAAGGACACAAAGAAAAAGAAGCATGTCCCTTCCCTTCACATCCATGATAAGTCAAACTGTGATAAGTGCTATAAAAAAGCCACATGGAAATAAACTTCTTCTTCTTCTTCTTTTTTTTTTTTTAATGAAAGAAAGAAAGATAGAGAAAGAGAAAGGGGGAGAGAGAACAGGAGTCTTGTTCTAGTGCCCAGGCTGGAATGCAATCTAAAAATAGGTATTAAAAACCTCTTTTATGTCAATAATTGTACTTAACAGCAGAGACAGGAAGGAATAAGGGAAGAAAATAACAAACAAACAGCCAACCAATATTTCATTTAAATCTGTGAAATGCTATGCAAATGCTGAAGAGTGATTTACTTCCATTTCTGTGGTCACTTTCAAAATAGGTGTAATGTGATACTGAAAAAAATGTATGTTCTGTGGACCTGGGGTGAAGAATTCTATAAATTTTCACTGAGTTTACTTGTTCCAGGTCTGAGTTCAAATCATAAATGTCCCTGTTAATTTTCTATCTCATTGATCCATCGAATATTAACAATGTGGTGTCAAAGTCTCCCGGGAGTCCAAGTCTCTTTATAAGTCATTAAGAACTTGTCTTACGTATCTGGGTGCTCCTATATTGGGTGCATATATATTTATGATCATTGACTCCTGTTGTCACATTGATCCTTTACCATTATGTAACGTCCTTCTTTATTATTATTAAAACCTATTTTGTCAGAGACCAAAGTTATAACTCCTGTTTTTTTTTTTTTTTGCTCTCCATTTGGTTGGTGAGTCTTCCTTGAACCTTTTGTTTTGAGTCTTTGTGTGTGCTTGCTTATGAGATGGATCTGGATACAGTGTGCTGGTGGGTTTTGACTCTTTATTCAATTTGCATGTCTGTGTCTTTGATTGGGGCATTTAATTCATATAAATTTAGGATTAATATTGTGAATTTAATATTGTCATTTAATGCTAGCTGGCTATTTTGCCCATTAGTTGATATAGATTCTTCATTATGAAGATACTCTTTACCTTTTGGTAAGTTTTTGGGATGACTGATACTGGTTGTTCCTTTCTGTGTGTAGTGCTTCTTTCAGAAGCTCTTGTAAAGCAGGCCTGGCGTTGATGAAATCTCTGAGTGCTTGCTTGTTCACGAAAAATTTTATTTTTCCTTCATTTATGAAGCTTAGTTTAGCTGGATGTGAGATTCTGAGTTGAAAATTCTTTTCTTTGAGGATATTGATTATTGACCCCCACTCTCTTCTAGTTTGTAGGGTTTCTGCTGAGAGATCTGCTGTGGGTCTGATAGGCTTCCCTTTATTGGTAACCTGATCTTTCTCTCTAGCTGCCCTTAGAATTTCCTCCTTTATTTCAACCCTGGTGAATCTAACAATTATGTGTCTTGGGGTTGCTCTTCTTGAGGAATATCTTTGTGGTGTTCTCTGTATTACCTGGAGTTGAGTATTGTCCTGCCTTACTAGGTTAGGAAAGTTTTCCTGAATAATATCCTGAAGAATATTTTCCAGCTTGGATTCATTCTCTTCATGACATTCAGGTACACCTATCAAACGTAAATTAGGTCTTTTCACATAGTCCCATATGTCTTGGAGACTTTGCTCATTCCTTTTTACTTTTTCTTCTCTAATCTTGTCTTCTCATTTCATTTCATTAAGTTGGTCGTCGACCTCTGATATCCTTTCTTCTGCTTGATCAATTAGAGTGTTAAAACCTGTGCATACTTCACGGAGTTCTTGCATTGTATTCTTCAGTTCCATTAATTCACTTATATTCCTCTCTAAATTGTCTATTCTCATTAGGATTTCATCAAACCTTTTTTCAAGGTTCTTAGTTTCTTTACATTGGGCTAGAACATGTTCTTTTAACTCACAGAAGTTTCTTATTATTCACCTTCTGAAGCCTAATTCTGTTATTAGAACTCACTCATTCTCCATTAGGCCTTGTTCCCTTGTTGATAAGGAACTGTGATCCCCTGTAGAGGGAGAGGCATTCTGCTTTTGGGTATCCTCAGCCTTTTTACACTGGTTTCCTCCCGTCATTGTAAATTTATCCACCTGTCGTCTTTGTAATTACCAACTTTCAAATTAGGTCTCTGAGTGGACGTCCAGCTTGTTGATTCCCAGCACCGAAATCTGAGCAACCCACTGAGCTGGCTAAAACAGCAGCGTTAACGTTCCTGGTGCTTTTCTGCCTGGGAATCTCCGGTCTGGCTTCCCTCTTGAGTCCCTTTTCAATCAGCTGCATGGGTGACTCTGCCTTCCTGGAGCTCCAAATGTCGACCAAAAGGGGACCCAGTCCCATTTACTCTGCACGGAGAACCGCCGCACCAGGGTGCCAGCAAAATTGCTGCACAGGCCACAAGAGTCATGCTGGCGACCCGTGGGGCTCCTCCGCTGGGAATCTCCTGGTCCGTGAGCAACAAAAATTCGTCTGAAAGTGTGGTGTCCTCTCATTCTCTGCACTTTGGGAGCTACAATCCTGAGCTGCTAGTGATTGGCCATCTTGGATCTTGCCTCGGTGATTGTCATCTTACATAACTGACAGTAATTTTCAAATTTGTGGAGTTTTGCAAGCTTTAAGCAAAGTAGATGAAGAAAGCCCAATCTTTCAGCTTTGTTTAACATCACTGAGTAGACTACTACTACTCCCAGAGCCTGATCTAGGACTTCAGCTAAAGGCTTTCAAGTTTGGACAAAAATCTTGGAGTATTAACTTGGAAATAAGGTAAATTGATGAATGGGTATGTAATATATTGAGAACAGTTAAATGTTAATGATAGAATCTACGTGATGGGTATAAGGGCATTCACTGTAAAATTCAACTTTCCTGTATATTTTAAAGCTTTTCCTACTAAAATGTTGCAAGGGGTTGGAGAATATATTAGTTAGGGTTCTGTAAAGGCAAATAACTAATAGGATAGCTATATATATGAGGGGGAGTTTATTTATTTTTATTTGTTATTATTATACTTTAAGTTTTGGGGTACATGTGCTGATTGTGCAGGATTGTTACATAGGTATACACATGCCATGGTGGTTTGCTGCATCCATCCCCCGGCACCTAAATTAGGTATTTTTCCTAATGTTATCCCTCCCCAACCCCTCACCCCTAATAGGCCCCAGTGTTTGGTGTTCCCCTCTCTGTGTCCATGTGTTCTCATTGCTCAACACCCACTTATGAGTGAGAACATGTGGTGTTTGGTTTTCTTTTCTTGTGTTAGTTTGCTGAGAATTATGGTTTCCAGCTTCATCCATGTACCTGCTAAAGATATGAACTCATCCTTTTTTATGCTGTATAATATTCCATGGTGTATATGTGCCACATTTTCTTTATCCAGTCTATCATTGATGGGCATTTGGGTTGGTTTCAAGTCTTTGCTACTGGAAACAGTGCCACAAGGAACATATGTGTACATGTGTCTTTATAATAGAATGATTTATAATCCTTTGGGTATATACCCAATAATGGGATTGCTGGGTCAAATGTATTTGTATTTTTATTTTTAGATCCTTGAGGAATCGCCACACTGTCTTCCACAATGGTTGAACTAATTTACATTCCCACCAACAGTGTACAAGCATTCCTTTTTCTCCACATCCTCTCCAGCATCTGTTGTTTCCAGATTTTTTAATGATCACTATTCTAACTGGGGTGAGATGGTATCTCAATGTGGTTTTGATTTGCATTTCTCTAATGACCAGTGATGATGAGCATTTTTTCATATGTTTGTTGGCCACATAAATGTCTTCTTTCAAAAAGTGTCTGTTCATATCCTTTGCCCACTTTTTGATAGGGTTGTTTTTTTCTTGTAAATTTGTTTAAGTTCTTTGTAGATTATGTATTAGCCCTTTGTCTGATGGGTAGATTGCAAAAACTTTTTCCCATTCTGTTGGTTGCTGGTTCACTCTAATGATTGTTTCTTTTGCTATGCAGAAGCTCTTAAGTTTAATTAGATCTGATTTGTCTCTTTTGGATTTTGTTGCCACTGCTTTTGGTGTTTTAGTTATGAAGTCCTGACCTATGCCTATGTCCTGAATAGTATTGCCTAGGTTTTCTTCTAGGGTTTTTATGGTATTAGTTCTTATGTTAAAGTTCTTAATTCATCTGGAATTAATTTTTGTATAAGGTGTAAGAAAGGGGTCCAGTTTCAGCTTTCTACACATGGTTAGCCAGTTTTCCCAATATCATTTATTAAACAGGGAATTCTTTCCCAATTTCTCATTTTTGTCAGGTCTGTCAAAGATAGTTGGTTGTAGATGTGTGGCATTACTTCTGAGGCCTCTGTTCCATTGGTCTATATCTCTGTTTTGGCACCAGTACCATGCTGTTTTGATTACTGTAGCCTTGCAGTATAGTTTGAAGTCAGGTAGGTTGATGCCTCCAGCTTTGATTTTTTTGCTTAGGATTGTCTTGGTTATGCGGGCTCTTTTTTGGTTACATATGAAGTTTAAGGTGGTTGTTCCAGTTCTGTGAAGAAGGTCAATGGTTGCTTGATGAGGATAGCATTGAGTCTATAAATTACTTTGGGCAGTACGGCCATTTTCACTATATTGATTCTTCCTAACCATGAGCATGGAATGTTTTCCTATGTGTTTGTGTCCTCTCTTATTTCCTTGAGCAGTGGTTTGTAGTTCTCCTTGAAGAGGTCCTTCACATCCCTTGTTAGTTGTATTCCTAGGTATTTTATTCTCTTTGTAGCAATATTTGCAGACAACATGATTGTATATTTAGAAGGGGAGTTTATTAAGGAGAATTGACTCACACAATCACATGGTAAAGTCCCACGAAAGGCTGCTTGCAAGTTGAGGAGTAAGGAAGCCAGTGGTGGATGAGTCCAAGCACTAAAACCTCAAAAATAGGGAAGCCAACAGTGCAGCCTTCAGTCTGTGGCCGAAGGCCCAAAAGCCCCTGGCAAACCACTGGTGTAAGTCCAAGAGTTCAAAAGCTGAAGTACTTGTAGCATGATGTTCAAGGGAAGGAAGCATCCAGCACAGGAGAAAGATGAAGCTGGAAGACTCAGCAAATCTGCTCTTCCATCTTCTGCCAGCTTTATTCTAGCCATGCTAGCAGCTGATTAGATGATACCCAACCAGATTGAGGGTTGGTCTGTCTCTCCCAGTTCATTGACTCAAATGTTAATTGCTTTTGGCAACACGCTCACAGACACGCCCAGGAATAATACTTTGCATCCTTCAATCCAATCGAGTTGACATTCAATATTAACCACCACTGGGGCAAGAGGCCTTGTGTCAAATCCTAGTTGCTATAAGTGGCAAGACTAGAACAAAATGCCCAATACTCAAATTACCTCATTTTCTTGTTTTTTCTTCTTTTTGCCTCTAGATATGATACTTGCTTTTTTTACTGTGTAAATGTGTAATGTAGATAATTACTGATCTTGCATGGTTGATGAGAAAAATAACAATGTCAAGAGCATTCTTGGCATTACTAGAGGCCCTCAAATCAGTGGTAGCCAACTAGTGGGGCACAGAAACACAGTTCAGTAATCACTGGAGTGTGCTGGTGGGAAATTTCTTTAAAGAGAAGCAGGGGCATTTCTGGATTTTACTGTGCCCAGATTTCCTCTGACTCTAAGAATGGTCCATTTAGGCTATTTCATTTTTGCCAGTTTCATTTTAGGAAACACAAGCCTTATAACAAAATCTCGAGGAAACCAGCTATGAAATACACAGACTATGTGAGGAGAAGTGGTGCAAGTGTGCAGTGCTTTGGTCTCAGTGATGGAGGACAGCCAACCCACATGCCCAGTACCAAGGGGGCACATGCTCCACACCAAATGAGCAAAAATTCCACAGCTGAGCCTGCCCAGTCAAGGGGACCCATGACACAACTCCCCACCCTCAGCACTTTGTGATATAGGACAATGCCTACCACGTGTCAAGACTCCAGTGCTGGGGCTGCTACCGGCTGCAAGTGACACGCTGGAAAGAGCATGGAGGACATCTGGGGGCCAAGTCTAGCAACATGTTTGTCTTATTCAGAATAGCTTTTCGCTTTTTGTTCCTTGGTTTGTTTCTTTTAATTCATGAGGCTTCTTCACTACTCAAGGACAAAAGAAGGAGGAAAGAATGAAAAGAAAATACAGAAAAGTTGTGAGACTTCCAGAAAACTGCTCTAAGACAGCAAAAAGGAAGACCTGCTAAATGCTCATTATGACACTATTTGACCAAACAGGTTTGAAGTCCTCTGGTGCAAAATGAAGGCCACCCCTAATGGTTTGTTCCTGGTGTTGGGCAAATCATAAAAGGACTAGACATTGCTGTGATGAATTATATGCCCTGGAGAAAGGCAGAAAGTGATTATACCACCTTCATTTGCACATGGAAAGTAAAACTAAAGTTAGTACATGAGGTCTTTCCTCTGCACAATCTGCTTGCCTCTTGTCACAGAGCACCCCTGCATGTCTGTAAAAGCATGTGATATTTTAGTGCTTTAATTAAGGACACATGTAAAGGCAAGAGTCTACCTGATACAACACTGATTTTTGAGACTGAAGTTTATGCTCTGACCAGAAGACCACTGAACCATTTAAACAGAAAGACGCAATAACAGACAACTCTCTAAAATGGAGCTAATCATTACCTAAAAGAGAAGTTTTAAAAAGGTGAGCAGCCATGTGATGAATCATATTAAACGCAGTTTTAGGCCACGCACAGTGGCTCACATCTGTAATCCCAATATTTTGCAAGGCCAAGGTGGGACAATAACTTGAGCCCAGGAGTTTGAGACCACTCTGAGCAACATAGTGAAACTGCATCTCTACAAAAAAAAAAAAAAAAAAAAAAAATTGGGTGTGGCAGTGTGTACCTGTACTCCCAGTTACTTAGGAGGCTGAAATGGGCAGATTGCTTGAGCCCAGGAGTTTGAGGCTGCAGTGAGCTATGACTGTGCCACTGCACTTGAGCCTGGGTAACAGAGCAAAACTCCATTTCTAAGAAAAACAAAAACAAAGCAGTTTTAGAAGATATTTTAAAGAAAAAATGATCATGATAGTGATAGTTTCATTTCTTTCAAGGAATACAATGCATATCAATATTATGAACTATAGTATATTTTTATTTCTATATTTCCTTAGCTATTTACTGTCTTTATAAAATAAAGCCACTTTCATAAAAAAACCCAAACCCAAATTATTGCTTTTGGTTTTGTGCTACTGTACACAGAAATGTGCACAGTAAGGTTCTCCAATGAAAAGTACAGTACTCTTGAGACTTAGTACTGCTTTGATTCATTGTTAATGCCACAATTTCTCCCCCCTTGAAATGCAAGTAAAATTTAGTGATTGTTGCCAATAAATGGTAATACTAAAATGAACTAACTCCCACCTATGCAAAGAGAAAATTAATTGAAAGAAAGTGAGCAAAGTCTCTGAGATCTTTGGGAACAATATCAAGTACTCTAACAGATATATAATTGGTGTCTCAGAAGGAGCACAGAAATAGCATTTGACAAAATAATGGCTGAAAATGCTATACATCTGATGAAAGTGATAAGCCCACAGATCTATGAATCTTAATAAACCCCAAAGCAGAAAAAATAAAGCCACATGTGTTAAGATGGTAATACAACTGAAACTTATCTATAGATGCAGTGTAAGTTTGCCCTATCAAGATTTTGGTTCATTTCTTTGTAGAAACTGACAAGCTGTACCTAAAATTCATATGAAAATTCAAGGAAAGCAGAATTACCAAAACAATCTTGAAAGAGTAGAACAAAGTTAAGGGGTCACCCTTCTTAATTTCAAAACTTACTACAAAGCTACAGTGATCAAGACAATGTGTTATTGGCATTAATGCTAGCTATAGATCAATAGAATAGAATCAAGCATCCATAAATAAACCCATATGTCTATGGCCAATAGATTTTTTGACAAGGATGCCAAGACAATTCAACGGGGAAAGAATAGTTTTTTTCAATGAATGGATAAATAAAATGAGATATCCATACAAAGAAATATTATTTGGCCATAAAAAGAAATGAAATACGGATACATGCTACAACATGGGTGGCCTTTGAAAACATTGTACTGTGTGAAGAAATTAATGACAAAGAACCACATCTTGTATGATCCCATTTATATGAAATGCCCAGAGTAGCCAAATTGAGAGAGACAGAAAGTAGATTAGTGATTGCCTAGGGCTAAAAGTGATGAAAGGAAGGGGGATGATGACTAAAGGGTGCAAGGTCTCTTCTTTGGATAATAAAAAAGTTATAAACTTGATTATGGTAGAAAATGTACAACTCTATGAATATACTAAAAGCCCTTTTAAATGGGCGAATTGCATGATATGTGAACTATATCTCAGTAAGTTTTTACAAAAAGAAAAGAAAACCACATCAAGACACATCATAAAATTGCTGAGAGCCAGTGATACAGAAAAGAATAGCAAAAGTAGCTCAGAGACAGAGGAAAAACATAAAGTAAAAACCAAGACACAAATTTTAGAGATAGGTTTGCTATTCCAGAATTATCAAAAGCTATTACAAACAAATAAGGAAGAGAATCCAAAAGAAAGAAGAGAAGGCATATCAACAGATGTTTTACTGAAGAATAAACAGAAATGATTCCGAAACAAATGAAAAGATGGTTGACTTCAGTAGTCATCAGATAATGAAATTTAAAAATATCACATACCAGCCAGGTGCAGTGGCTCACAGCTGTAATCCCAACACTTTGGGAGGCAGAAGCAGGTGGATCACTAGAAGCCTGGAGTTTGAGACCAGCCTGGCCAACATGGCAAAACCACATCTCTACAAAAAAATACAAAAATTAGCTGGGCATGGTGGCACATGCTTGTAATCCCAGCTACTCAGGAGGCTGAGACATGAGAATTGCTTGAACCCAGGAGGTGGAGGTTGCAGTGAGCCAAGATCGTGCCACTGTGCTCCAGACCAGGCAACAGAGTGAGGCTCTGTCTCAAAATCAAATCAAGTAAAATATCACATGCCATTTTACACACCAAAATGAAAAGGTTGACAAGAAAAGATTTATACTTCTGATGGGGGTATTAAATAGCACAACTATTTTGATCAATAATTTGTAATAGTCAGTGAATACAAAGGAGTATATAATAAATGATGCAGAAATTCCATTTCTAGGTATAAATCCTAGAAACATTTATGCATATGTATGCCAGGATATATGTGCAAGAATGTTCACAGCAAATCTGTTTGTAGTAGCAAAAAGTCAAATATCCATCAAAAAGGAAATTAATAAATTGTGGCACATAATGGCGTTCCTTGTGCCAAAAAAAATGGATAAAATTATAGTTGGGTTCAAAAGGCAAGCCTCCAGATAATTTATATCATATAATTACACTTACAACATTCAACAACAAGCAAAATTAATAATGCACAAATGTTAGGGAAAATGATGAACAAGGTTATAAAATGATTAATATAAAAATTCTGCACAGTGATGACATTTAATAAGAAAAAAAGAAGGAAGGGCTTAGGAAGGGACCTACGGGGAACTCCGAAGTTCATGGTAAATAGTAGATAAATAGATTATTAAAGTACTCAAAACAGAAAATATTTTAGTAATGTTTTAGCTAGTCAATATCTTATTGAAAACAAGGTCTAGGCCAGGCATGGTGGCTCACACCTGTAATCCCAGCACTTTGGGAGGCCAAGGCAGGCAGATCACTTGAGGCCAGGAATTCGAGACCAGTCTGGCCAACATGGCAAAACCCTGTCTCTACTAAAAATACAAAAAAACTTAGCCAGGTGTGGTGGCACATACCTGTAATCCCAGCTACTTGGGAGGCTGAGACATGAGAATTGCTTGAACCTGGGAGGTGAAGGTTGCAGTGAGCTGAGATAATGCCACTGCACTCTAGCTTGGGTGACAGAGTGAGACTGTCTTTAAAAAATAAATAAATACATAGGTGGTGAAGAAGTAAAGATAGCTACACTTGAATAATCTTTAAAACATTTATGTTGGAAAAGGAGAGAATATAGTAGTCAGAAAGGGATCTGTAGTCAAGAGACAATTTGGCTTTATTCTTTTCCAGAACAAGAAATGCTTTGCAAACATATGAGCTGAGGAGTGAAGACCAATAGAGAGTAGCAAGTTAACGGTAGTAGTAGTAGTCATATTAATAGGAATAGTAAAAGTTAATATTTATTGAGAGCTTGTGGCAGATACTATTCCAACTCTTTACCTACCTTAACTAATGTCATCCTCCCAACATTATAAGGTAAGCTCTATGTATTAGTCCAACCTCACATTGCTATAAAGAACTGCCCAAGACTGGGTAATTTATAAGGAAAAGAGGTTTAATTGACTCATAGTTCCACATGGCTTGGAAGCCTCAGAAAACTTACAATCATAGCAGAAAAGGAAGAGGCATGTCTTACATGGCAGCAGGCAAGGGAAAATAAAAGCAAAAGCAGGGAAAATTGCCTTATAAAACCATCAGATTTTATGAGAACTCACTCACTATCACAAGAAAAGCATGGCGGAAACCACCCCTATGATCCAATCTATCCCCTACCAGGTCTCTTCCCTCAACATGTGGGGATTGTGGGGATTGTGGGGATTATAATTCAAGATGCGATTTGGGTGGACAGACAAAGTCTAACCATATCATTCCACCCCTGACCCCTCCTAAATCTCATGTCCCCACATTTCAAAACCAATCATCCCCTCCCAACAGTTCCCCAAAGTCTTAACTCATTTCAGCATTAACTTAAAAGCCCAAGTCCAAAAAAATCATCTGAGACAAGGCAACTCCCACTTAGGAGCCTATAAAATCAAAACCAGGTTCACTACTTCCCAGATATAATGAGGGTACAAGCATTAGATAAATACTCCCATTCCAAATGAAAGAAATTGGTCAAAACAAAAGGGCTATGGGCTCATGCAAGTCCAAAATCCAAAGGGGCATTCATTAAATCTTAAAGCTCCAACATAATCTCCTTTGACTCCATGTCTCACATTGGAATATGCTGATGCAAGAGGTGGGCTTCCATGGTCTTGGGCAGCTCTGCCCCTATGGCTTTGCAGGGTACAACATCCATCTTGGTTGCTTTCATGGGCTGGCATTGAGTGTCTGTGGCTTTTCCAGGCACACAGTGCAAGCTGTCAATGGCTCTACCATTCTCGGATCTGGGGGACTGTGGCCCTCCTCTCACAGCTCCACTAGGTGGTGCCTCAGTGGGGACTCTGTGTGGGGGCTCCAATGCCATTTTCCTCCTGTACTACCCTAGCAGAGGTTCTTCATGAGGGCTCCACCCCTGCAGCAAACTTATGCCTGAACATCCAGGCATTTCCATACATCCTCTGAAATATAGGCAGAAGGTCCCAAACCTTGATTCTTGACTTCTGTGCACCCTCAGGCCCAACACTATATAAAGCTGCCAAGGCTTGGAGCTTGCAGTCTCTGAAACAATGGCTTGATCTATATGTTGGCCCCTTTTAGCTATGGCTAGGACACAAGGTAACAAGTCTTGAGGTTACACAAGCAGCAAAAGGGCCCTAAGCCCAGCCCATGAAACCATTTCTTCCTCCTAGGTCTCTGGGCATGTTATGGGAGGGGGTGCTGAGAAGGTCTCTAACATGCCCTGGAATCGTTTTCCTCATCATCTTGGCTATTAATGTTTGACTCCTCATTAATCATGCAAATTTCTACAGCCAACTTGAATTCCTCCCTGAGAAAATAGGTTTCTCTTTTCTACTATATGGTCAGGCTGCAAATTTTCCAAATTTTATGCTCTGCTTCTCTTTTAAATCCAAATTTCAATTTCAGACCATCTCTATGTGAATGCATAAGACTGAATGCTTTCGAAATCAACCAGGTCACCTCTTGAATGCTTTGCTGCTTAGAAATTTCTTCTACCAGATACCCTAAATAATCTCTCTCAAGTTCAAAGTTCAATAGATCTCTAGGGCAGAAGCAAAATGCCACCAGTCTCTTTGCTAAAGCATAGCAAATGTGACCTTTGCTCCAGTTCCCAAGACTTTCCTCGTCTCCACCTGAGACCACCTCAGTGTATACTTCATTGTCTACATCATTATCTGCATTTTAGTTAAAACCATTCAAGAAGTCTCTAGAAAGTTGCAAACTTTCCCACATCTTCCTGTCTTCTAGAGCCTCCAATCTGTTCCAACCTCTCTCTGTTACCCAGTTCCAGAGTCATTTCCACATTTTCAAGTATCTTTATAGCAGTAACCCATTACCTCGGTACCAATTAACTGTATTAATCAGTTTTCACACTGCTATAAAGTAATGACCTGAGATGGGAATTTATAAAGGAAAGAAATTTAATTGACTCACAGTTCCATATGGGTAGGGAGGCCTCAGGAAACTTACAATCATGGTGGAAAGCAAAGGGGAAGCAAGCTTGGACCTTCTCACATAGAAGCAGGAGAGAGAAGAGTGAGGAGTGGAGGGGAAAGAGCCTCTTATAAAACCATCAGATCTCGTAAGAACTCACTCACTATCATGAGAATAGTATGGGAAACCACCCTCATGAGCCAATCACCTTTCACCAGGTCTCTCCCTAGACATGTGGGTATTATAGGGATTACAATTCAAGATGAGATTTGAGTGGGGGCTTCGTATTATGGAGATTACAATTCAAGATAAGATTTTGGTGGGGACACAAAGCCTAATTATGTCACTCTATTACTAGTCCCACTTTTCAAATACAAAAACTGAGGCACATGAAGGTTTCATAACATGCCCACAGTCGCACACTTAGCAGGTGGCTCCAGAGCCAAGGTTTTTATCCTTCATGCTGCATAGCTTCTGATTGTGAAGGAGAGGATAAAACTGAGTAAGCAGGGTCCAAGAGGGCAAAAGACAGATCTGGACCAAGATACATTGAGACTGGAGAAGTGGAGAGGAGGAAAGGTGCAGACATGAAAAAATAGCAGGAAGGGGAGAGGGTGAATGGGAGGGAAGCCATTCATAATTTAGAGCCTAGGTTTTTTTGAATAAAGTAGGAGGTCAGGTATTTTTCATGAACGCAAGAGTGCAGACTGAGTTGATTTCAAAATATTTATGTGTCTGGTGAGAGTCAAGGGAAATTGAGACCACCTAAGGAAACAAGAGATTCACATTGCCCAAGACATATCCATTCCAGGACAGGCTAGGGATAACCTCCTGTGCTAATTATTGTTTTTATTTTCTCTTGACCTTGACTGTTGAACTCAAGTAAATTAAATATGCCCATAACACAATGCCACCAGAAGGTCTTTCATACCAGCAACCAGGGCTTGCTTGGCTTTCCTGCCCAGATCCCTTCTCAGGGTATTTTTATATCTCGTATGTTATTCTCTTGTCTTCTGTCTGAAGAGAGAAAAATTCTTCTACACTCTTTTAAGGCTGTCCCTTCTATGTTTATGTCTCTATGATTACATTATAGGCTTATTCTAGGGAATAAATATCTTATTCATGCCTTGCAAAGAATAAGCACACAATATTTATATGCATCTCTGGGTCAGGTGCAGTGGCTCATGCCTATAATCCCAGCACTTTGGGAGGAAAAGGCAGGAGGATCACTTGAGGCCAGGAATTTGAGACCAGCCTGAGCAACATAGTGAGATCCTGTTTAAAAAAAAAAAAAAAAATTAAGTAAACCAGGCATGGTGGTACATGCCTGTTTTCCCGGCTACTCAGAAGACTGAGGAGGGAGGATCATCTGAGCCTAGGAGTTTCAGGCTATGGTAAGCTACAATTGTGCCATTGCACTCCAATCCAGGTGACAAGGCGAGACCCTGTCTCAAAAACAAAACAAAACAAAACAAAACAAAACAAAGCCAAAACCTTAGGGAATTGTATCTTCTACTCTTTTATTACAAACAAGATCTTCAGGCAAAATCTACTGACAAACCTTTATAAATTAAATGTAAAAATAATATCTTAAATCAGCTTTAAAATAAGTCGGTATACGATATGTAACAACTCCAAATCAGCTTTAACAGTTTGTAATATGTAACAACTTAAAATCTAGACACCTATAGACCATCAGATAATGTCTAGCAAATCACCTCAGCGATATACTTTCTCTAAGTTTTCTATATATCACACAATTAAATTACAACAAATTCCAAATAATAATGAATCCACTCAATACAGAAAACCACAATAAGCAAAAGTACAGGACACAGGGAAACCAGTAACTGCAACATATATGCGCTTAATGAGAAGAGATCCATTCAGGAATATATTCAGATGCCAAATAGTTTCTATTAGTACTTTCATCACACAAATTCTACTTTAGTGCTTTGAATCCCTTTGGTAAACGATGCCCACCGTGCATGAGGCGTGCACACACACACAATCAAATAATAACTAAGAACAATCATTTATCCCAATTTTTTTCACAAATGATATCTTACTGGATGCCCTTTAAACTGATATGTTTCAAATGTTTTTACCACAACCAACACTAAGAAAAACATTTATTGTTGCAACCAAGTTCAAACATATTGTGTTAGTCTGTTTTCATGCTGCTGATAAAGACATACCTAAGACGGGAAGAAAAAGAGGTTTAGTGGACTTACAGTTCCACATGGCTGGGGAGGCCTCACAACCATGGGAAAAGAGGAGCAGGTCACATCTTTCTTACATGGATGGCGTCAGGCAAGAGAGAGCTTGTGCCAGGGAACTCCCATTTTTAAAACCATCAGATCTCATGAGACTTATTCACCATCATGAGAACAGTGCAGGAAAGACCCCCCCCCATAATTCAATCACCTTCCACTGGGTTGCTCCCATGGCATGTGGGAATTGTGGGAGTTACAATTCAAAATGAGACTTGGGTAAGGACACAACCAAACCATATTACATATATTCATGAATTACGGTTTAACCTAACAATATTTACCTTACTACTCATGCACTGTAAGATTTTTAAATTTCATTTTACCCAATTAAAACTTAAGAGTTTGAAAAATGCTGCTCCAATGACTTTACTCTGATTTTTCTTTTAAGATGGAGTCTCACTCTATCACCCAGGCTGGACTGCAGTGGCACGATGTTGGCTCACTGCAACCTCTGTCTCCTGCATTCAAGCAATTCTCCTGCCTCAGCCTCCCAAGTAGCTGGGATTATAGGTGCCCACCATGATGGCTGGCTAATGCTTTTTAGTAGAAACAGGATTTCACCATGTTGGCCAGGCTGGTCTCGAACTCCTGATGTCAGGTGATCTGCCTGCCTTGGCCTCCCAAAGTGAGGGATTATAGGCGTGAGCCACTGTGCCCAGCCTACTCAGATATTTTTAATGACATGATCCTAGGTTGCTATTCAGAAAATGAATGTTTTTCCTAAGATCAGAAAAAAATGTAAGTGATCCTGATGGATAGTATATCTGTCCTTCATTCAATATGGCAAGGAAAAGAGCACATGGCAAGGAAAAGACTACCACCAAAGAAGGAGCAATCAGTCAATCAGTGAATCAATCAGCCAAGGCAGACAGAATATTTTTCCTGATATTCAATCAGGGTCCTCTAAAATTATGTAAGGCAGTGTGATATAAAGAATAGAACACTGAATTTAAAATGTGGTAACTTAGTTCAAGTCCCAGTTCTACCACTTTGGACAAGACATTTTGTAGAGATCTAGTTTTTCTCATACATAATGAACATGATGCAGGGGCTCTATCTCTTGTCTAGCACTCTACTTCCGAAGTCTAAACAGTGCCTCACATTTAATAGAAGTTGTTAAACAAATGAATGGATGAATACATATCTTGTTCATATAGTTGCAAGTAGAATGTCAAACAAATGCTTGATTTTAAAAAATTCAGTGTGAAATACTGGAGACTCAATATGCTGGCAGCTTCATGCTACGCTGATTGAGCACTTTTCTCTTTCCACAACTCCTAAACCATAAAAAGAAGAAGAAGAAAACACGTGAGCAGGGTTGTGGAGGGACTGATTTTCTGTATTTTTCCTTTTCCAACAACTAGTCCTTATGAAAAGAAATAGCACATATACCCTTCTCTCCACATCCAGGATATATGCAACATTAGTGTCCTCTTAGACCAAAAGTGAAAAAATTGAACTACTTATTTAAACATTTAAGCCATTTAATTATTTCTTGGTATCATGAACTGAGAAGATTGAAGGGAGTCACAGACAAAAATTACAATCACAATACTATATTTTTTCAGGTTAGCACCAATACTTTTACATGTTTTGATGATAAACAAGGATGAAATTATTTATTTTAACTCATGCTCAACCATACTGGGTCATCCTTATTATCTATAACCACAGATTGCCAAACTAAATGAATCGGTCTTTTTTTTTTTTTTTTTTTTTTTTTTTTTTGAGATAGTCTCAGTCTGTCACCCAGGCTGGAGTGCAGTGGTGAAATTTTGGCTCACTGCAACCTCTGCCTCACAGGTTCAAGGAGCAATTCTTCTGCTTCAGTCTCCTGAGTAGCTGGGATTACAGGCATGCACCACCACGCTCAGCTGATTTTTATATTTTTGGTATTTTTAGTGGAGATGGATTTTCACCATGTTGGCTAGGCTGGTCTCAAACTCCCAACCTCAGGTGATCAGCCACACAGCCTCCCAAAGTGCTAGGATTACAGGCGTGAACCACCATGCCTGGCCTAATTAGTCAATAATTCTTGAGCAGTTCTTTCAGGTATAACATCTTGCTACCATCTATAAGTGATACAAAGGTCCCAGTGCTTGCTATCTTAATATGATTTATCATGATACAATTCAATAACTGTGCAAAATATTATTTGATTAAATACAATAGACAGTACAGACAATAAGCCCCCAAGGGATTTGGATAAAAATATTATCTTCATAAAGAAACTTACCACCTAAAAATCTAGGCTTTGGGGATGGCAAATGATCAGCTATCTTCCTCATCCTCTAGTAACTATGTCAGGCCCGTTACTGATCACGCTATTCTTGCTCAGTGAACATCGTTATAACTTCAAGCTCCTTATCAGCACATCCCTCTTAGGCAGCCACAATAAAATATGATAAACTTATTTGTCATCTCTGGGCTCAGCCTCTTTACAAAGTTGGAGGAAAGTCTTTGATTATATTAATTGTCACATGAATCCTGTCCAAGTACATACCAAGAACACCTTCAACTTTAAAATCCATCAAGAAAGGGATATTTATTTCTGCATGTGGTCTAACAAAATGACACTATTTCACTCTAGGTTTTAACTTACTTATGTCAAGTGACAATTGCACCTATAAATCCAATAAACTGCTTTATAATTACAAAGCCTCATTCTACATGCATGAAATTATAAAATATGTGTTCATTTTAACAAACAATACAAAAGTATATAAAGCAAAAACTGAAAGTTTACCAGCCATTACAACAGTCCATTCTTCAGAGATAGCCAAGATTAAGTTTGGTATACTTCTTTCCAAACTTACTTTATACTTATGCAAGAAAAATAATGTGTGTGTTGTATGTTTATTGCAGCATAATTTATAATAGCAAAGACACGGAACCAACCCAAATGCCCATTAAGGATAGATTGGATAAAGAAAATATGGTACATATATACCATGGAATACTATGCAGCCATAAAAAAGAATGATATCATGTCCTTTGCAGGGACATGGATGAAGCTGGAAGCATCATCCTCAGCAAACTAACACAGGAACAGAAAACCAAACACCACATGTTCTCAGTCATAAGTGGAAGCTGAGCAATGAGAACACATGGACACAGAGAGGGAAGCAACACACACTGGGGCCTGTCAGGGCATGGGTGTGAGGAGAGGGAGAGCATCAAGACAAATATCTAACGCATGCAGGTCCTAAAACCTAGATGACGGGTTGATAGGTACAGCAAACCATGGCACACATATACCTATGTAACAAACCTGCACAATCTGCACATGTATCCTGGAACTTAAAAAGAAAAAATAAAAGTGTGTGTGAACGTGCGTGTGTGTGTGTGAGCATGAGTGTGTGTGTGAGCATGTGTGAGTGTGAGTGTGAGCGTGGTAGAGAGCGTGTGTGAGCGTGTGTGTTATGTGTGAGCATGAGCGTGTGTGTGTGTGTGTGAGCATGTGTGTGTGTGTTTCATGCGTAAGGTGTACTAGAGCTATTTTCCTTACAAAATTATTTCTAGAAAAATTATTTTCTAAACTTTAAATTTGTAAAGGAAACGCAACATGTAAATAATAGAAATTTAATGCCATTTTATTCTGTACTTAGCACAGGTCAGTGTTTGAATACATACAAATTAAAACATGGGGAAAATGCATTAACCCAGCACCTTTTCAACATGAATTGTCATAATCAAAGATTCCATCCAAGTGTTACTGAAGCTCAAAAAATGCAACTTTCTATTGAAAAACACCCTTTACATATAGTGGTGCCATGTATTTTGGAAAAGAAATGTCTAATGAACATGGAGAGGCACATCCGCAGATGATATTCATATTCACAGATATTCATGAAAACACATTTACCCAGAAACACAGGGTGTTCAACAGAGAGGAGTGCTCACAGGGTGCTTAGTTCAACACTTTCATTTTTTCATATATGGAAGCAGACTCAAAGGTCACAAAAGCAAGAACAGAAGCAGCACCAGCACCACAACCTGCTGTCTTGCTTTGCTTGTTATACAAAACCACAGTGGCATTTTTAACCTGAGGAATTTTATTATACAGATGAGGCTTATGGTTTAAACGGAGGTTCTTATCTGTACTAAATTGCTTTTGTCCCCAGATCTAGCTCCTTGGTGCCTTGGGTGCCTCTACTGTAGGACCCCCAGCTACCCTCAAGCCTGCGATTTTTTCCCTTCCCTCCAGGCCCATCTCAACAGTCTCTTCCACTGATGGTCCTTGTGCTGGTCCATCTCTGCTCTGCCCCTAACCCTGACCTTCACTTTCATCCTCAGCAAAGCTCTGGGGCTTAATAGAAGGAAACATGCATGTGCTCATCTCCAGATCTGGAGCCACAGTTGTCAGAGATATAAATCACAACTACAGGTTCCTTTAGGAAAGTGAAAGCTACATTTACATTATTAATGATAACAAGGCCTGGAAGAAAGAACCTCATCCCAATGAAAGATTATACAGCCACCATCTTTATTTGGGTACTGCATTCATATACAGAGAGATTCATGTTCCAAATACATGACAGCTTTATGATTTAGGCTAAAATTTAACCTTCAAAAGCTCATAAAATAGTGGTGCTCTTACTTTTGAAAGCAGATACGCCCTTTTCACAATAATATATCAGAAGCTCAACATATAAGACAGAAGTACTGCAGACAAGTTAAAGAAACACGGTAAAAGATTATTCACTTTTCTTTCTCCTTATCCCTTCCTCCAACCCATCCCCACCTCTGAAGAACCCGAGACCTCCAAGGGATCAGTTTGAGAACCGCTACTTTACCTATTTTAACACAGTCACTTTTTAAAAATGCCTTTTTTTTTTTTTAGGGCAGTTTTATGTTCACAGCAAAATTGAGCAGAAGAAAGAGACGTCTTACATGTCCCACCCCCCACACATCCCCACCAGGGTGGCACATTTGTTCCAACTGCTGCATCCACACTGACACATGATTATCACCCAGAGTCCACGGTTTACATTCGGGCTCACCTTGATGCTACATAGGCTATGTGTTTGGACAAATTTATAACAGCATATACCTACCAATATAACGGCTTACAGAGTAGTGTCACTGCTCTAAAAAAGTCCTCTGCGCTCCATCTATTTAACCCTCTTTCACCCCAACCCTTGACAACCACTGATCTTTTTATTGCCTCCATAGTTCTGCCTTTTCTAGAATGTCATATAGTAGGTAGTCTTTTTAGGGTGGCTTCTTTCACTTAGTAATATGCATATAAGGTTCCTCCATGTCTTTTCATGGCTTGATAGCTTTTGTTTTGTTTTGTTTTGAGACAGGGTCTTGCTGTTGCCCAGGCCAGAGTACAGTGGCACAATTACTACTCACTATAGCTATGACATCTTGGGCTCAAGCAATCCTCCCACATTAGCCTCTCAAGTAGGTAGGAATACAGGTATGTACCACCGTGCTCAGCTAATTTTTGTTACTTTTATTTATTGTAGAGACAGCATCTCCCTATGTTGCCTAGGTGTTGCCCAGGCTGGTCTCAAACTCCCAGGCTCAAGCAATCTTCCTGCCTCAGCCTCCCAAAGTGCTGAGCCACTATGCCTAACCGTTATTTCTTTTTAGTGCTAAGTAAGGTCCCATTGTCTGGATGAACCACAGTTTATTAATCCATTTGCCTACTGAAGGACATACTGGTTTCTTTCAGGTTTTAGAAATGATGAATAAAGCTGCTATTAACATCCTTATACTGGTTTTTGTGTGGACATAAGTTTTCAACCCATTTGGGTAAATACCGAGTAGTGCAATCTCTGGATTATATGGCAAGGGTATGTATAGTTTATTTTAAAAACTGCCAAAGTTCCTTCCAAAGATGCATTCACTTTCACTAAACAATGACAAGACCTATATAAAAACAAGGCACAAGGCACATGGCACTTTGCACATGGCAAATCGGTAATAACCAGCAGTATTCTATTTATATCTTGCTTGATAAAAACATAATGCGTTTACTTCTCCTAAACAACTTGTTTATAAATATCTTGCTCTGTATTGAATAACTTATTAAAAATCACCTTTCTTCTGACCAGAGGCACCCTACGAGTATACCTGGCAACGGGCTGGCCCATCAGTGGCAGGAGGAAGCATGTGCCAGCCCCAGTGCCACTGCAGTATACTGCATATAGTGCTCCAGAGAATCATGCCCTTCTCTTCCCCGGTGCCATTTCCCAACGTACTCGAAAGATTCCAAACCCACAAGCTGATAAAAGATGCTACATTTCCTTCCACCTTTCTCTGAAAACACCACACCTATTAGCTCCATCAGTTCATGCCTCTAGCTCCTCTCCCCAAAAGCCCAGTCTAAGTAGCTATGCCCCAAGAGAAAAGGTTGTTGGAGAAAGTGGCAAATGCCATCCCATCCCTTCAACACCACCACTCCTCTCCATTTTTTTTTAACCTCTACATGCTTCCTCTCTCTTCCTTTAGCCCAAAGCCCTCAAGTTCATGGACTCATGCAAATTAATGTCTGAAGGAACCTATTATTACTATTGCAGTTGTAACTTTAGCCAGATCTCAAACCAAGATTAGGCTGAGCCTATGAATACTTGACCATCTCTAATAAGATTGACTCCAAATTTATATACCTATACTAAGCTAAAATTGGTGTCATTCCCAAAATAGTACTTGTACTAGGTCATTTTTGCATCACTAGAAAGGAATACCTGAGACTGGGTAATTTACAAAGAAAAGAGGTTTAGTTGGCTGTGCTTTTGTAGGCTGTATAGGAAGCATGGTGCTGGCATATGTTCAGCTTCTGGGGAGGCCTTAAGGAGCTCTTACTCATGGCAGAAAGCGACGGGGAGCTGGCATCTCACATGGTGAGAGCAAGAGCAAGTGGGGGAAGTGCCACAGTGCCACACACTTTTTAAACAACCAGATCTTGCATGAACTCACTCATCACCAAGAAGACAGCACTAAGCCATTCCTGAGGGATCCATCCCATGATCCAATCACCTCTCCCCAGACCCCACATCCATCACTGAGGATTACACTTTTACATGAGATTTGGTGGGGACAAATTTTCAAACCACGTCATTCTGCCCGTGGCCCCCCAAATCTCATGTCCTTCTCACATTACAAAATGCAATCATCTCTTCTCAATAGTCCATTAAAGTCTTAACTCATTCCAACATCAAGTCCAAAGTTCTAAGTCTTATCTGAGATTCATGACCTTCCATTTCTGGCGTATAATAGCAAAACAAATAAATAACTTCCAAAATACAATGGTGGTAAGATATTGGGTAAACATTCCCATTTCTAAAGAGATACTGGCCAAAAGAAAAGGGTAATTCTCATGCAAATCTGAAAACCAGCAGGGCAGTCATTAAACTTTAAAGCTCTGAAATAATCTTCTCTGACTCCATGTCCTGTATCCAGGACACAAGGGTGCAAGGAGTGGACCCCCAAGGCCTTGGGAAGCTCTGCCCCTGTGACTTTGCAAGGTATAGCCCCGCAGCAACTCTCACAGGCTGGAGTTGAGTGTCTGCAGCTTTTTTAGGCAACAGTGCAAGCTGCTGGTGGATCTACCATTCTGCGGTCTGGAGGGTGGTGGCCCCCTTCCCACAACTCCACTAGGCTGTACCCTGGGGGTACTCTGTGTGGTGGCTCGAGCCCCGCATTTCCCCTCCACACTGCCTTAGTACAGTTTATCTTCAGGGGCTCCACCACTATAGCAGGCTTCTGCCTGTGTACTCAGGCTTTCTGAGACATCATTGGAAATATGTGAAAGCTGCCAAGCCTCCTTCATTCCTGCATTCCATGCACACACAGGCTTAACACCACATGGGAACTGCTAAAGCTTATGGAACCTTGGACTCCCCAGAGCCACAGCCAGAGCTCTATCTGGGGCTCTTTGAGCCAAGGCTGGAACACGAGCACTGGAATGTGAGGAGAAGCTTCCCAGTGTGGTGCAGGACAGCAAGGCCCTAGGCCTGGCCCTTTAAGCCATTCTTTCCTCCTGGGCCTCTGGGCCTACAATGTGACTCAGACCTGCAGGTCTTGCTAAGGTTCTCCCACCAAGTGGCCAGTATTCAAGGGCCTTTGTGTCTGTTAACAAAAGCCTCAATCAAAGCTCTCCAGATAGCTCCTTGCAATTCCTTTTCCTGGGGACCCTGTGACTTCCTGTTCTGTAACCTCCCTTCTCAATAATAGGGAAGAATTGCATATATTTTGATAAATACCATTCATAGTCCTAACCCTAACTGTAACTTTCCCAGATATTTTTAATATATTTAGGAAATGTATTCAGCAAAACTATTCAGCAAATAACTACCACCTATTACAGCCACTCACGAAGTCTATCACCTATTGTGAATTTGAAGGAGCCTTGTCATTGGCTAAATTCAGCTTCGTCTTGCCATTAATAATATTTTCCTTCCCTGAGGCTGCCCTGCAAGTAAACCTGCTTTAGTCTTTTGGGGTACCTGGGGCCATTTTGGGAGATAACCTCAAAGTTATTAGTACCTTTACTTTTTATTTCTCTAACCCTAATGCCACTTCACTGTCCCCAAGTAGTCAAGGGTCTGAAAGGTCATCTCCCGCCCCCCTTCTGTCTAGCAAGAGCAAGTCCTCTTTACTCCTCCACAAAGCTTCCCCAAATTTTATGAGAACACTCTGATACCTTCCTTTCAGGAAATTTTGCCACACCACTTTTTTTTTTTTTTTTTTTTGAAAGAGGGTATTACTCTGTTGCCCATGCTGAAGTACAGTGGTGTGATTATAACTCACTGCAGCCTGGACCTCCCAGGCCCAAGCAAACCTCCCACCTCAGCCTCTCAAGTAGCTGGGATTACAGGTACATGTTACCATGTCCAGCTAATTTTTGTATTTTTTTTTGCCCAGGCTGGTCTCAAACTCTTGGGCTCAAGCAATCCATCCACCTTGGCCTCCCAAAGTGCTGGGATTACAGGCATGAGCCACTGGGCCCAGTCTATGCCACAGTATTTAGCATTTATATTTATTTCACCTAGTTGGTTTCTTCATTGCTCCCTAGGTTAAATGTTGACCTTCCACCTTCATGTATTACCTATGCACCCAATATTATCCTAGACACATGGCTGGTAGGCTATATATTTTTTGATTACTTGATTGAGAAGGTTAAAAATGCTGAATTAAAAGACATGAAGGTAGGGGCCATGTGCATCTAAAACTAGAAAGGTGATCTATGAAGATTAAATCTGCCTCTTCCTAAGAAAAAAATGAACAGAGACTGGGAAGTACAGATAGTGCTTGACTTACGACCACGATTGGTTCCGACAGACCGGTCGTAACATGATTTGGTTGTCAGTTGAGTAGGCTATATGCACGCGGAGATGGTAGTGCTGCCAGAAGCTGGTCTGCACTGTCGTATGCCCAGCTGGGCAACATTTGCGCTGCCAGACGCGGAGCAGTCGTGGCTAGCGATTGTGGTCGTAAAGTCGAATGGTCGTAAGTTGCATAGGTGGTAAGTCGATCAATACCTGTATTCTCAAAAGCATTCTTCCTTTACTCTTTCGTGTGTCCTTATTTTTCAATGAAGTGATTCTTGTTCACACTTTTCCATTCCAAATTACCCATAATCATTCTAATTAAAATGTGACCTACACCCCTGATCTGCATATAGATCCATGGTCCCCTCCCCTACCTCTCCAGGGATCAGACCTATGTGACAGGGTACGCAAGAAAATATTATTTCTGATACCAGAACTACCAGCTGCAGATAAAAGCAGTTAAGTTGCTAAACAATAAAGCTATTTCTCCAGTAATATTATAGTACGTTATTGAAAGTTAGAGGAGTTCCCTCTTTGAAAGCTCTTCCATATGTGACTTCCTTGTGGCTTTTCCACCATTTCTCTCCCCTTCCCTTAAAAGAAGACCTCTACCCATAAGCCTCAGAAAGAAAAATGTAATTTTCAAAGAAATTTACCATTGGAATTGGAGAGATACTGGATGACAATATGAGTAGAAGAGTTGTAACAAGTACGCCCGATTACAGCCTTTTGCTCCTTTTAACTCCAAGGAGAGTCACAGCAGCCAGAAGAGAGCCAACCACGGCATGGAGCAGAAGAAATACACAGGACTGAATTCCAAAAGGCAGCCTCTCATTTCATTCAGTTCAGCTACCCATCAGCTATTTGATGTTAGCAAGTCAGTCTCTCCCAATTCCAATTTCTTTCTACAATTAGAAAAGGAAGGTCTATCTGCGCAGCCTACTGGCTTCCAACAGGATCAAACAAGGTGAGATAAGAACAAGAGCAGCAGCCACCCCTAAATGTGGCCCTTTCAGAGCCAGGTGCCCCTGAAACATTGTAGCTGTTAATCCTCACAAGTTTCCTGTAGATCATATTATTGTATCCCCATTGAACAATGAGCAGACACAGCTAATTGATGACCTTGTGCAAGGTCACCACCAAGTTATTCAAAATTGGTTAGCCCATGTTTAACCTCCACATTATACTGCCTCCCTCTACATTTTGCAATAACTTTAAAACTACAAACCTATATAGTTTTGTTAAAATATATATGATAATAAGTCCCTGAGGATGTTGGCAGCCAGATTTGATTCACTTATTCCTTTTCTACCCCCCCCACCTCCCACCATCAATTTATCAAGTTCCTTTCTCCTCCTGATCTCCCTCTTCTAGTTACTCCTTTTTTCATTCCTCTTACATTTTCGTTTTATGTGTCTCTCTTCTGTTGTCATTCCACCATTCTGTAATTAACATAATGAGAACACAAACCCCCACAACTTAAAAGTGCATGGAACTAAAACAATGTATCTGAAATATATTTACTGTGAATGTAGGAAACATTTTGAACTTCTTGGTTTTTTTATTTTTTATTTTTTTTGTTTTTTTGACAACCCCTTTCCTGGGTTAACTTTAGACATAGCTGAGACTTTTAGGAAGATGAAATAACAGAATTCTTAGCAAACTTAAAAAAAGACATCATGGCTGGGTACGGTGGCTCACACCTGTAATCTCAGCACTTTGGGAGACTGAGGCAGGTAGATGACGAGGTCAAGAGATGGAGACCTTCTTGACCACCAGGGTAAAACCCCGTCTCTACTAAAAATACAAAAATTAGCTGGGCATGGTGACATGCACCTATAATCTCAGCTACTCAGCTACTTGGGAAGCTGAGGCAGGAGAATCACTTGAATCCGGGGGGCCGAGGTTGCAGTGAGCCAAGATCAAGCCAGTGCACTCCAGCCTGGCGACAGAGTGAGACTAGTCTCAAAAAAAAGACAAAGTTATTCCCATTTTAGATTATCAGCATGTAATTACACTAGAATGTTACCAGATTAAAAAACACACACACACACACACACACACACACAGAGAGAGATATGACTACACAGTGAATCCTAAATTCTAAATTCTATGTGTGGCTAGTACAGAAGGGCAATGTTTACGCATCCCTATTGTTGCCTCCCATGGATGCTTTCTCCCCAAACCTAGGGGCCTGCTGCTGTCTTTGGGCCACACAGCACTTTGTTCATTTTCTACCTTAGTTATCGTAGCGGGATTATATTACAGCCTGTTTTCAAGTTAGTCTCCTCAATTTAACAGAGACGGCTAGGGCAAAAAAGAAAAAGAAAAACCCACACAATAATATTTATTCATCTTTATATTCCAAGAATGCCCAGTACATGAAGATCCCCAACACATGTTTGTTGAATGATGGAACAGAAATTCACATTTAGCAGGAAAACATGCACCCTTCAGACAGACTGGGGTTACCATAGGGCAGGACACATTGGCGATTACTGGCTCTTAATTTGCTTAAAAGGAAAATAATCTAAAGCCTTTGTTTCTTGAGAAGAGGAAAACAGAAACGGTGCATTTTTCAAACCATCCTCCACGGGCTGGAGCTGGCTCGCTTTTCATCCTACCGACACTTAATTTCCTGAGTTACAGTTTACACCAACATTGTTACAGAGCTGGTCATCTGAAAACCAGCCCTCCTTTCCTTCCCGTGGCAAGGGTATCCTTCCACATTCCTCTCACTCAGCCCAGAGATCACTTGCAGAACACAAGAATGAATTTATTTGTTGCAACCTGCACCGGGACTTTGTGTTATTATTTCAATTTCTCCCTTTTCCACACACTTCCATACACCCTATTTCACCTCTATTACAAGTTCTCTGGGGCCACTTTACAGATGATAAAACTGGGCTGAACATGTGTTTAAGGTCACATGAGTGGAACCCAGTTCTTCTCCCTCCCGATCCCTGGGTGAACCCAGCCACATCCCCGGGGCAGCTTTTACCAAAAGGCACACGCCAGGGCTTTACCCCGCAGGTGATTCAGGACCGCTGGGGTGGGCCCAACAGGTGTGTTCCAAAAAGCTCTCCAGGTGCTTCTGGGAGGCACCTCGGGTTAGGCACAAAACAACATAAACCTTGTCATGTCATTATTCCCTGAACACACTGGAGTTATGTCTCCCAGTGGCCACACAGACGCTCTATGCCCATGACCCTTGAATAACTACTATAGTTGTCACTTTACTTGGCTTTTTCAATAAAATGAACAGCTCCCGCGCTCCCAGACTCCTGAACACTTGGGAAGCCACAGGGTGTCGCTGTCCTTGACGAAGCCCCCCTGCACAGCACGGGCCCTCCAAACCCAACAAGGCTGTGCACCCGCCAAATTCCCACGCCCACCGCGACGGGGCGTGTCCCGCCCAACCCCATCAGGGGAGTCGTGCCCCCGAAATTCTCCCCGCGCGCCGCGCCCAATCCGGGGGGACGCCACGGCCCAGGTCCCTTTTCTCCCGAAGTCTGCGGGGACCTCCCCGCCGCCACTCAGTCACTTTCTTCCCAGAACTTAGGCTCTGGGGGACGGGCTAAGCTGGCACTTGAGATTCTCCCTTTGGGGTGGTTCAGCAAGGACCTTCCCGCCCTCGGCCTCGCCCGGCACGTGGCCCGGAAGGCGGCTCCTCGCCCCGCGCGGGGAGGAGGACGGCGGGCGCGCGCTGGGTGGGGGCCGTTCAGTTCCCACGTCACCCAGCCCCGCCCTCCGCCCGGCGCAGAAAAGATGAGCTACAGACAGTCGAGAAAAGGGAAGCGCGCCCCAAGCCGCACAAAGGCGGCCTCCGGGGTCCCAAGCACCAACCGCCGTCCCCGCTGGACGCGGCCAGGAGCCTGGGCCCGGCTGCCTCGCTCGACCCGCGGGCTCCGTGCGGCACGTGGGCACCTGCGGCCAGGGCTGGTGTCCCCGCCCCGCGCGCCCACCTGAGCGCCGCGCCCCGGTTCCTCGCCCCGCTCTCTCGCTCGCCCGCGCCTCACCTGCTCTTCCTACCGACCCGCCGTCAAGTTTCTCCCGGTTGGAAAGTTCTGGAGCCCGGAGCCCGGGGCCCACTGGGGCAGCTCCGAGGGCGGCGAGCGGGTCAGGCGGCTGCCGGGCGGGCTGCGCGGCTTCGACGCCGCGGCGCGGAAAAGGGGAAGGGGAGGAAGGGGCGGGAGCCTCGGCGGGGCGATCCCCCTCCGACCCCAGCCGGCCCGCGTTGACCGCCCTGGGAACTTCTGCGCTATAATTAACCGTCCCCGCGCTGGGGACTTCGCCTCTCTTCCGCGAGACCCTTGTCATCAACCGTCCGCAGTTAAGAGTTGGGGCTCCCGGTCGGGCTGCTTCGGTTCAGATCTTGCTCCTCCACTTGGGAAGGTGTGATGGGAGGCTACCTACTCTACCCCTCTGCAAAAAAAAAAAAAAAAAAAAAGAGAAATTAATAGTAATAATAATTCCTATGCAGGGGCGAATCCACGTGTTGTGGGGTTTGAAACTGAAACAACTGTGAGTGGGGATGGCGAATCTTCGAGGGAAGTACAAAATGATTCTGGGCTTAGCAGACATCTGCACGCGTCAGGGGGCCTGAAGCTTAAGCTTCATTAGTTTCACGTGTCAAACTGCCTCTGCGATGCTCTTCATGAGCTTTATTAAAAGCAAGAATTAAACGAGGTGAGCCGAGGGCCGGGCCTAGCATAGGGCCGGGCGCACTCAGCAGGTGTTGTTTATAGGGATCATTTCCCTCTAACTGGCCAGGTGGACGTAGGAGAGGCAGAAATAACGCTGATTGTCAGTTATGTGCCAGGTGTTAGAGTACGTGTTAAACTCAGTTCATATACCAACGCGTGAATCGGCAGTATGCCAGTTTTATAGCTCAAAACACCGAGACTCAGAGAAATCATGTAGCATGGTCACGGTCTCATAGAAGACCCAATTCTGCCAGTAACAAGGACCTGCTTTTCCCACAGTTCCATCTCACAAATATGAATATGTAACTATGTTACTATAACTTGTTTGGACAAGAGAAGAAGACATTCCCTCACCAGAGAACTGTTCATGAATTTTCACTGCAAAATTTCCCCAGCTCATGCAACGGCACATGAAGGCTTGCCCTGCATATGAAATACCCTGCTGGAAAATCGATGTATGTACATAAATGTGCTCAGGTTACACATTTGCTTGCTCTATTAGTACTTTGTGTTTACTTTTTATATTGATTATTAATACGTCAGATAAATGAATTTATAATCTATCCCCAAAAGGCTTATAAACGAAGACAAAAACATAAGGAACTGTCCTCGTTCAAGGCACTTCACATTCTTTTTCTCATTGAATTTTGACATCTCTAATGCTGTAGTTGTAATACCCTCAGTTAACTGATGAAAACTCAAAAGTGGATTGTCTAAGTTCACACAGATAGCCAGGATTTGAACCCATTTGATTTGCCTGGATTGTAAACTTTAGCTCTTTTTTCTACACTCTGAGAAAGAAGAGAAGGAACTGTTTAAAATACATGAAGTCAGGCCGGTGGCTATTCCTGTAATCCCAGCACTTTGGAAGGCTGAGGCCAGCAAGTTTGAGACCAGCCTGACCAACATGGTGAAGCGCCTTCTCTACTAAAAATATAAAAAGTTAGCCGGGCATACTGGCAGGTGCCCGTAATCCCAGCTACTGGGGAGGCTGAAGCAGGAGAATCGCTTGAACTCGGAAGGCAGATGTTGCAGTGAGCTGAGACCCGGCCATTGCACTCCATCCAGCCTGGGCAACAAGAGCAAGACTCCATCTCAAATAAAATACGTGAAGTCATTTATGTTTTTGCAAAGTGGAAGAAAAGATTGCAAGTAGTTATTTTCTTAAGTTTCTATTGCAGGAGAACTAAACAGAAAGCTTAGATCCACAATTTAGTTATTTAGGGTGAGGAAGGGAAGAGTGTCTACTACAGTGCCAGGCACATAGTAGGACATTTGCGGCATGAATGAATGAATGTGTAAAAGAAGCAGTGAAGTTCTTTGGGATCCTTGGTAGTTCCTCTTAAGTCACAGCCTTTCAATATGTGGTTCTTATAAAATGCCAGTATCGTGAAGAGAGTTCCCCCCTCCCATCTTTTTTCTCCCTCTTGCATAATAAAAGGGGCCAATCAAATTTTTAAAGGTGAGTGGAAGAAGGAAAGAACAGAGAAGAATAAAAGAACCATAGGATTAAAGAGAAGGAGAATGAGGAGACACATCCTTTCCCTTGCCTCCTCGGAGTAAAAAGATTTTTTATCTGTCAGAAACATGAATAAAACTGGAAAGTGCATTACATTTTCTAACTGAATTGTGAAATCGTTTGATTTTTATTGTATTATTGTAAAAGCAGCAATATTTTGTTAAGAAAGAAAATAAACCTTACATCCATGCCCATTCCCACCCCGCAACATATGAGTCCAGCTGTGGCTTGGATGGGCCAGGGGTGGGAGGTTGCACATTTGCACTTGCCTGTAGTCCCAGCTACTAGGGAGGCTGAGGCAGGAGAATCACTTGAACCCAGGAGGCAGAGGTTGCAGTGAACCAAGATGGCGCCACTGTACCCCAGCCTGAGCCACAGAGTGAGACACAGTCTAACAATAAAAATAAAAATAAATTTTAAAAAGGGAAGTTCACTACCTCTCCCTCAGGTAGGGAAGCATTCATGCAGGAAGTGAACTTTCAGACTTTCAAAAACAAATTCAATAAAGGAAGTGAGAGAGGGGGGATATGTACAACTTTCAAGGAATAGATGATGTTTTAGAAATTTAGAGGAGGGAAGGAAATGGTGGTTCTAATGAAAGGAATAACAGCACGGTTTTAGTGCTTATCCAGGCAAGCTGACCCCAGGGCCTGTGTTCTTTCGCCTATGCTATTGGGCACTTCGAAGGAGAACAAGTTAGACCAACTGATCTAGAAATGGCAGGCTGGAGAACAGAAAGTGAGAGGGGGGGTGGGAGGAGGAACTCTGGGTGCTTTTTTTTTCTTTTTTGAGTCAGAGTTTCACTCTTGTTACCCGGGCTGAAATGCAATGGCACCATCGTGGTTCACTGCAGCCTCCGCCTCCTGGGTTCAAGTGATTCTCCTGCCTCAGCCTCCTAAGTAGCTGAAATTACAGGCACCCAACACCACACCTGGCTAAGTTTTTGTATTTTTAGTAGAGACAGGGTTTCACCATGTAGTTCAGGCTGGTCTCGAACTCCTGACTTCAGATGATCTGCCTGCCTCGGCCTCCAAAAGCCCTGGGATTACAGGTGTGAGCCATTGTGCCTGGTCTCTGGGTGCTTTCTTAAAAAACCTGCAGAAGATGTGAGCCCCTTGAGCCTGAAGATTAAGCCAAAGTCATTCCCCAATCCCAGACTGACAGTACAGCCTTTCTTAGTTGCATACCTAGTCAGAACATCCCTCATTTGCAAATGTCACTACTACATCAAGTAGTCCTTAACTTCAAGTACAAGATCTTTGGTTATATACATCAATCAGTACAGCTGCACACTGTCCATTAATACACATCACATCCCCTCCCCCATAGCCGACAAGTACCTTTCATACACCAAATTTCATTTTGGGTCATCATCTGAGAGATGAAACCAACCATTGAGTGATGGGTGTTGCTGTTAGCCATTCACCAAAAGGAGCACAGATGCTGGGGGCTTATGGCCCCAATGCCTACCACCCAATGCCAAAGAACCATGTTCTTGGACCTCTGCCTCCATATAGGCTGCACTCCTGAAGGAGGTTCAGGGGTCATGTCCCAGTGTCTGGAACCTGCTCTCCTGGGTCGTGGAATGGGGTTAGTTCTGGAAGACGCAGCCTCAATCCTTCAGTAAAATAATACAATCTAATCCTCTGTAGGTACAGAAGGCGAAGGTCTTCACCCCGCTACTCTGTTCCAACTAAACAATGGCATGATGTTAGGTTTAATCAACCCAGGGGCCTGGGACATGGGTGGCCTGACCCCAACAGCCATCTCCCTGCTTCGGGTTCCAGAGTGAGGACTGACAGACTAGAACTCTTACTGGCACCCCTGGCCACTCAAGCCTGAGGGAGGCAGGGCCTACAGAGACCATCAAGAGAAATTTTCTAAGCAATTTTTTTTCTAGTAATGAGAATCATTTCTAACATCTACAGGGTTTGTTTTATTTTTCTTTTTGTCTTTTAAACACATTGCCAGGAACTCATTAGTTACCAATGTAAGGGACCACCTTAATGAACAAATTACTCCAAGGATATAGAATTCCTTTTCCTTGTCACTGCCCATCCTGTCTTGCTTCCTATTTTTAAAAACATCTTTGTGACCTTTGACCCCTAGAACTTCTTCTTTTCCTAGTTCATTACCTCCATCCTGACTTCCCTTATCTCTTCGTCCACTGTAGGTCAGTTTTTGTTGCTGTGGTTTTGTGTGTACGTGTGTGCACTTATTTCCTTACCCCTGTAAGCATGACTCTTCATTTCCTGGACTTCCCTCCATTCCCAATCAGAAATCTCTCCTCGTTCACTTGCTTTGTTACTTTCTCCAATTGTTGCACGCTACAGGGACATCAAAAGAGTACTGTATGTCGACTGGATCTACTGTGAATACAATTTCAGAAGAGCACATACAGCTTTTTAACGTCTTTTTCATCATCTCTTGTATTAGTACAATTTCATATTGCCATGAAGAAATATCCAAGACTGGGTAATTTATAAAGAAAAAGAGGTTTAATGGACTCACAGTGCCACATGGCTGGGGAGGCCTCACAATCACGGTGGAAGGCAAAGGAGGAGAAAAGTCATGTCTTACATGGTGGCAGGCAAGAGAAAGTGTGCAGGGAAACTGCGCTTTATAAAACCATCAGATCTCATGAGACTTATTCAGTATCATGAGAACAGCATAGGAAAAACCTGTCCCATGTTTCAATTATCCCCCCACTGGGTCCCTCCCATGACATATGGGGAGTATGGGAGCTACAATTCAAGATGAGATTTGGGCAGGGACACAGCAAGCCATCATCTCTCCATTACATTTTCTACCTCTGCGATTCTAAATCTTTTCCATCCAAGATCTCAACTTTTCCTCCTTCTCACTTTCAACAAAGTGAGCTGCCTTCTTCTTAAAGTAGAAGTACTTCTACTGGAGCTTCTACAAATATTTTGCATCTTTCCATTATCTTTCTTCTTTCTTCTCTGAGAAAATGATTCTCCTCGCAAAAGCTAATCCCTGTGACTTAAACTCAAAACCCCTACCTCCTCCAGGATTAGACTCTATCAGTTGTCATATTTTACTTGCATTTTCAGAGTGCTCTACTTTGTTGACTCTTGGGCCTCCGCTTTCAAGCTTACGTCTTCATTATTCTTTAAATAATAATCTTTAATATTAATATAAAATTTTCCAGCAACTTTGCCACTTCCTGAAACTATTGACCTGTAGTTCAGTGCTCCCTTACCACCTGTGAATTTTAATGTTGAGTGTCAACTTGATGGGATTGAAGGATGCAAAGTACTGTTCCTGGGTGTGTCTGTGAGGGTGTTGCCAAAGGAGGTTAACATGTGAGTCTGTGGACTGGGTGGGCATCATCTAATCAGCTGCCAGTGTGGCCAGAATAAAAGCAAGCAGAAGAACATGGAAAGACTAGACTGATTTAGTCATCTGGCCTACATCTTTCTCCCATGCTGGATGCTTGCTTCATTCAAACATCAGACTCCAAGGTCTTCAGCTTTGGGACTTGAACTGGCTTCCTTGCTCCTCATCTTGCAGACGGCCTATCATGCGGCCTCACCTTGTGATTGTGTGAGTCAATACTCTTTAATAAACTCCTCTTTACATAAACATCTATCCTATTAGTTGTGTCCCTCTAGAGAACCCTGAGTAATACATCATTGAACTTTGTCAATGCATGTCTCTGCCCATTACCATTGGTTCTTGTCCCTACTCACTGTGGAACCCCTCAGTATCCACAACTTGCAGTCTGGCTTCCCCAACATTCTGCTTTACCCGTTCTTTGCAATCAACAGTGATGTCTTCTTTTTTTTTTTTTTTTGGGGTGGAGTTTCACTCTTGTTGCCCAGGCTGGAGTGCAATGGTGCAATCTCAGCTAACTGCAACCTCCTACTCCCGGGATCAAGTGATTCTCCTGTCTCAGCCTCCTGAGTAGCTAGGATTATAGGCATATGCCACCATGCCCAGCTAATTTTTGTATTTTTAGTAGAGACAGGGTTTCATCATATTGGTCAAGCTAGTCTTGAATTCCTGACCTCAGGTAATCCACCCGCCTCAGCCTTCCAAAGTGCTGGGATTACAGGGGTGAGCCACTATGCCCCGCCAACAGTGATGTCTTCTAACTGCCAAGCCATTGGCCTCAATCTTTAGCATCCTTGACTTTTCCAAATGATTTATCATAAACATGGTTCTGAACCATTTACCAGGTTAATCTATGCCTCTCCCTTCACATTCTCTTCCCAAAGTTTCCTTTTTAAAAAAGGAAACGGGATTTTTACATTAGCTACGTGATTTAAATTACTGTTATAACTTTTATTTAATGGTCGCAGTTCCTTTGACAGTCTACCGGTTTGAATACTTCAAAACAAGCCAGGCACCTGAGCATCTCATGTCATGGATCAATAATCCAAAATTAAGTAGATGTGTTGCAGACTGAATGTTTGCATCCCCCCAAAATGTATATGTTGAATTGTAATCCCCAAAGTGACGGTATTAGGAAGTGAGGGCCTTTGGGAGGTCATCAGATCATGAGGATGGCACCTTTATGAATGTGGCTAGACCCCTTCTAGAAGGGACCCCAGAGACCTTTCTTGCTGTCTTTCCTCCATGTGAAGATACAATGAGAAGCCAGCAGTCTGGGACCTGGAAGAGGGTCCTCACCAGAGCCCACTCATGCTGGCACCCTGATTTTGGAATTACAGCTTCCAAAACTATGAGAAATAAATTTTCATTGTCCATAAGCCACCCAGTCTATGGCATTTTTGTTATGGCAGCCTGAACTGAATAAGACACATTTTATATACTCTCTCAATCTTTTCTGTCTATACATTTGCTCGGGGGAAGGAGGGCAGTGTTCTAAATAGCCCCAAGAAAATAGCTAATAACCCTAAGCAGAGGCAAAGTAATTGTCGAGAAATTAAAGGAAATCCTGCATGAAATTATCTGTCCATTCAAAGCTGTTATCTCTGCATTGAGGAAATAATGCCAGCCCTGGCAGAAAGCAATTCCTCCATTTGCTTCTGTGATTCTGTATCTCCTGGTTCTCCTAACACTCAAAACATTTATCTTCATTCTTTCCTCTTCTCCTTTCCTAAATGTGGTGGTCCTCCCATATTTTATCTTCAGACCTTTTCCTTTATCTTTGCTCATTTGCCTTTCCACTTATGTCCTTAGGAAGCACACAATAAATCACTTCTAGGCATACAAGTTCCAAATCACTAGCACTGAAAGATCCCCAGTCATAGATACCTGTTTTTGTTTTTGTTTTTGTTTTTAAATGCCTGCTGAAACATCTTGCCCTGCCATGCCCACCAGACTTTCTCACTCAACATTCCAAACTGAACTCGGCATCTTATCTCTATAACTAGTTTCCTATTTCAATTTTCATAATTCTAGTGGCACTGCCATTCTCCCAGATGCCTATACTTGAAAACTTTGTGCCTCTGATTCTTCTCTGTCCTTCCCTCCCCGTATTACTGTATATGTTCCAAATCTATCAAAAGTGCACTTAGAGGAAGCGTGGCATGTGTATTCTTATGTTACCTATCTTATTCTGTCTTGAATTATACAGATATGACCATTTTAAGGAAAACTCCATAAAAAGAAATGAACTTTAAATAGTAATATTTAGATACTTAAGTTAATATCAATATAATTCATTCTACAAAAAAGTTATGTTTGTGTAACCTCTTGACAAGTACAAGATGTAAAATTCAATTTGTATCTCTAATAATTTAATTTTTACAGGCTAAACTTACATGCAGTTCTAATATTTTTGCCTACTAGAAGAAAATAGTAACATTTTCAAACTATATGTCAGTCATTCGTAAAAGTAATTGTATTTTAATATAAAAAGTTTAAGTACACAAAGAAGAAAAAGTAGAAAAATGAACTCTCAGATGACCATTGCTCAATTCAATAAATACCAATATTTTGTCACATGTGTATAATATATTTTTTCGTTTCTTTGTTAAACTATTTAAAGCAAAACCCAGACATCAGCTTATTTCATTCCTGCTCACTTCATTATGCTATTATAATAGTGTTATATAATAGAAGCATAGAAGCATATCCTTGCTAGTACATAAAGCATGTAAGGGTGTTATGATGTGATTATAACACTAGCAAAATTGATGGTCATAACTTGGTGTTCTATAAAACCCATACTGTATTCAGTTTTCTCTATTGTCTCAAAAATGTGTTCTTACAACTGTTTTTTTTGGGGGGGTTGTTTTGTTTTCATCAGGGGCCATACAAGTTGTACCCAATGCATTTTGTTGTTACTGCTCTTAACTCATTTTAGTCTTTTTATTTTCCATGCCACTAACTGGTGGAAAACACTAGACCCATAATATTCAAACGTCCCACATTCTCCATTTGCCTGTTTACTTCCTTGTGGCATAGCATAACAGCTTGTTCCTCCATTCTCATAGTTCCTGTAAACTGATGCCATTACTTGCTTTGTTTTCTGCATTTTGTGTGTTTTTCCCACTGCCTGTGGGTCACTCAAAAAAAATATGTCTTTCAGTGATGCCTTTTTTCCTGGATTCATCTCAGTTGGTTTTTGATATTTCAATTGATACCAATTATGATAAATTAGTCATATTCTAGTGGTTTCCCTAAGAATAGACTGAAGCCTTAATGAGGGATCTGATGACACATAAACAGGGGTTGAATAAAAGAACATCATTTTAGAAGAAATTCAGGAAATGATTATAATTTTTGTCTATATCTAAGCTCTTTGATTCAGTATGCTGCAATATAAGAACATTCTCTGTGGTGTTTTGATATATATGTTGGTTTTAGTCCACTGTTCCTGGCTCATACTTCCCATAAGACCTTGGTACAGTCTTTGTTATAATGCTGGGTGGGTTAGACCTCAGGGACGGGCCTCTGCCTTTCTCCTACCCTCCTTTCACTATTCTGTTTTCCCGTCTCTCTGATTATGGGTGGGTCTCAAGACCCTTCCAGGAGAGGGTCCCACCCTATACCCTGGGGGAAGGAAATTGATGTTATGAAGCTTTCATAAAAACCGGAGGACAGTGTTCAGAGAGCTTCTAGATAGCTGAACACACTGAGGTTCCTGTGGGGTGGCCTCCAGGGAGGGCATGGAAGCTGTGTGCCCCTTCCCCATACTTCACCCTATGCACCTCTTCATCTATATTCTTTGCAGTATCCTTTATGATAAACTGGTAAATGTAAATAAGCATCTCCCGAGTTCTGTAAGTGGCTCCAGCAAATTAATTGAACCCAAAGAAGGGATCATGGGAACCCCAACTTAAAGCCAGCCCATCAGAACTTCCGGAGGCCAGGACTTGGGACTGGTCTATGTGTAAGGGGAGGCAGTCTTGGGAGCTGAGCCCTCAACCTGTGGGTAAATGTCTTAGGGCAAATGGTGTCAGAACTGGATTTGAGGACACTCAGCTTGTGTCCACTACTCGGTGTGTGGGATGAAAATCCCACACATTTGATCACAGAGTCTTCTGTGTTGACTGTTGTGTAAAAGTAGAGGAAAATTGTGGTTAGAGTTTTCTCTATTACATTCTCTTTTTCAAATTTTACTCATTTAAAATTAATAAAATACCTCCACATATCAATTAATCATTTTTGACAATGAGAGCTGGGTTTTGAAGTTTTTAGAAGTAAAGAAGCACTAGGCTGGGTGTGATGGCTCATGCCTGTAATCCCAGCACTTTGGGAGGCTGAGGCAGGTGGATCACCTGAGATCAGGAGTTCGAGACCAGCCTGACGACCAACATGGTGAAACCCTGTGTCTACTTAAAATACAAAAATTAGCTGGGTGTGGTGGCGGGTGCCTGTAATCCCAGCTACTCAGGAGGCTGAGGCAGGAGAATCACTTGAGCCCAGGAGACGGAGGTTGTAGTTAGCTGACATCATGCCATTGCACTCCAGCCTGGGCAACAGACCAAGACTCTATCTAAAAAAAAAAAAAAAAAGAAAGAAAGAAAAAAGAAAGTACAGAAGCACTTATTTTTGAATAACTACAGGGATTTAACTTATGTCTGTGCAGACATGATATACTTAATAGTGTATGTGGGCAATCTTGTGTTTTATAAATTAAAAACTGAAACTTGATGAGGTGATTTATTTCCCAAGTATAAATAGACATTATAGTCATATTTTATCATAAATATATGTAACTTTTTCATAAAGCTATACTTTCTAAATATTTTCTCTATACTCAAGAATATGAAAATTTCATAAAGGATATTATAATTACATTTATTGAATACCTACAATACACCAGGAATTTGTTTACACTCTTTATATGTAATAAGCCATTTAGACTTTACAAAAATCCTATGAAATAGGCTTTAGAATTATTCTCGTTTAATAAGGAAGCAGAGGCACAAATCAATTAGGTCCCTTTTCCAAGGGCTTTCAGGTCCATAATTTGAATCTAGGTAGCTTAGCCCTCTTGACCTTTGCCCTTAATTTCCATGCTGTGTGAAGCTTGTATTAAAGTAGGCTAAGTGGGGAGGTGGGCAGAAGCAACTCATCAGGTCTCAGCCTATGCAGGCTTGGGCCCACTTCCAGAGTGGCCCCAGGAAACTTCTCCAGTTACAGGGGGGCTTTGGGGAACCCCCCTCCAAATAGGGCTGTGCGGGACAGACCTGGAAAACTGTTGAACAGTGGAAAACCCTGCCATTGAGAGACTTGAAAGAGTCTTGCAGTTTCCCCTTTTGTCTCTTCAGATGGTAACTAGTCCATTAATTTATAGCAACTGCAGCAGGTCACAAAATAAAGGGTATAAGTGCTCTTGGAGAAATCTAGACAAGCTCTGTGTAAGGCCACATTACCTTGGTCCACCATGCCTTTCAAAAACACCAAGGAGAGTGAAGTTTGCATTTTGAAGATAGGTTACAGTAAAACGACTTAGTTGAAAAGTTGCTTGTTACATTTGGCCTTTTTGTCCTTCATGCTGAATATTTCACTTCAGATCTCCAAAGAATTCTGCAAAGAAAGCCCTTCTAGATTAAGAAGACGTTGTATTAAAGTTGCCATTGGATTGGTTAGGTTTTGTTTTATTGCAAAAACATCTCTCTGTGTCTGACACTTCTCGACATTACCTGGCAGACTGCTGCTAAGATTATTTTTATTAGTTTGTTAGGGCTGCCGGAACAAAGTCCTGGTGGCTTACATTAACCGACGCCTACGCTCTCACAGTTCTGGAGGCTAGAAGCCTGAGATCAAGGTGTCATCAGGGTTGGTTCTGAGGCCTGTGAGCAAGAATCTGTTCCACAGCTGCCTTTTAGCTTCTGATGGTTTGCTGGCCATCTTCAGTGTCCCTTGGCTGGTAGATGCCTCACCTGATCTCTATCTTCATGCTCACATAGTGTTCTTCCTATCTGCATGTCTGTTTCTGTGGCCAAATATTTCCTCTCTATAAAGGCACCAGTCATATTGTATTAAGACTCATCTTAATGACCTCAGCTTTATCTTGATTGCCTCTTAAAGACTGTTATATTTAGAATATTTGTACTCTCCAAAACTCATGTTGAAACTTAATCCCCAATGTGACAGTATGGAGAGGTGGGGCCTATAAGAGGTGATTGGGTCCTAAGGGCCATGCTCTCATGAATGGATTAATCAATTCATGGATTAGTAGATTAATCCATTTATAAATTAATGGATTAATAGGTTATCATGAGAGTAGAACTGATGGCTTTATAAGAAGAGGAAGAGAGACCTGAGTTAGCACAGTCAGCCCCTCATCATGTGATGCCCTGCACTGCCTCGAGACTGTGCAGAGAGACCCCACAAGCAAGAAGATTCTTACCAAATGCAGCCCCTTGACTTTGAACTTCTCAGCCTCCATAACTATAAGAAATAAATTTCTTTTTTTGTAAGTTACCCAGTTTGAGGTATTCTGTTATTAGCAACAGAAAATGGAGTAATGCAAAGACTCTATTTCCAAATAGAGTCCCATTCTGATTGAGGTACTCTGGGTTAGGACTCACACTATTTTTAGGGGGGCACAATTCAACCCATAACACTTTTTATTGTTGAACTTAATGTTTTGTTTTTCTGTTTCCTTCTATTATTTTTATTTCTATTTATTTCTCAGAATATTGGCTATAATTTCATTTTTCAATGACAGAATTTTCTCATCCATTCTGTCCCCTGTCCCCTCCACCACACTTGCCCTTTCCTCTCTGTCTAGTTCTTTCTGCACGTTGATTGGGTTAAACTTGTAGCACCGCAACTTCGAACAAGTAAATCTCTGCAAGAAATTCCCATTGCCCCCAGCATTGAGTCTAGGCTCCTTGGGTTAGCACTTTGGGCTCTTTTACAATCTGGCCTCCAACAGAGCTTCCCTTAAGAATGATCTGCTCTTAACTGGCTTTCTTCTAAGATATATATTTATACTTCCACTTTTTCTTACCTTTTATTCTCTTTTTTCTAGAATACCCTCTCTCTTATTCATCTTTGTTGACCTGAGCCATATCCTTACTTAAATGCCAAGTTCAAGAATGACTTCTTTCAGAAGAGTGTCCCTATTCATTTCTAGGGGTCTGCTCTCCCCGAGTTACCACGACCTCTTCAGAAACCTTGAGTCATTCGCTTGTCTTCTTTCATCTACTCTATTGTAGTAAATGCTGTCTATAAAACACAGCAAATAGATGCTGATAAGGTTTGGCTGTGTCCCCCACCCAAATCTCATCCTAAATTGTAGCTCCCATAATTCCCATGTGTTGTGGGAGGGACCCAGTGGGAGATAATTGAATCATGGGCGCAGTTTCCCTGATACCATTTTCATGGTAGTGAGTAAGTCTCATGAGATCTGATGATTTTATAAGGGGTTTCCCTTTCCCTTGGCTTTCTCTCTTGCTTGATACCATGAAGGTGTGCCTTTCACCTTCTACCTTCCACCATGATTATGAGGCCTCCCCAGCCACATGAAACTGTGAGTCCATTAAACCTCTTTTTCTTTATAAATTACCCAGTCTCCGGTATGTCTTTATCAGCAGTGTGAAAACGTACTAATACAGATGCCTTCACTTTTCAATTAGAATATAAATTCCTTAAAGGCAAGGTTTATGTAGGTTTATGTCATTTTCTTCTGTTTTTTTTTTCTTTCTTTTTTTTTTTGTATTCTTACCATCCTGACAAAAACTGGTACTTTATTTCTTCAAGTCTAAAATGCTCTCAGATGTAGGATGTACTATTATTTTATATATCAGTAGGAGGAAAAAATGTGACTGCCTAACTGAGGGCACAATGCTTTCTTATATTCTTTGGGCTACCAAGAATGTTGATGACACAGCATTTCTTAAAAGACTTCATAAACTAAAAGCCATTGGTGCTAAGCTGTTCAGCTGATTGTGCAAGTATAGAGCAAGAGCTTTTTGACCCCTGCTTCAGAAATCTTGCTAAACGTATCAGATTCATTACTTGTCCCCACCCCTCTTCTCATTACAATTTGCGTCCTTACAACTAAGAAAGTGAACCCATATTTGTCTTGGATTTTGTTCTCAAGATGCCGACAGCCCTTTGGACAGGTCTTGATTTTGGAGTTTTTGACATTTGGGTAAGTACAGTCAAGCCATGTGATGACTGCCATTCGGCCAACAGTGATCATATGATGCTGATTGATTTTGGAGATATAAAGATGTGAAGGAAAAACATGTACATCTTAAAATACAGGAAATTCAGTATGTAGCACGTAGCTGACTGACTGAATGCTTAACAAATAGTATAAGCATCTTTAAGGGATGACTCTGCCTTAGTTTTGTCTAGCATGCATTCAGTCTTCTCTGGATAACTGTCCCCCTCTTTCTCTCAGTGGGTCCAAACCCTTGTCTACTGTGAGCTTGGGGACTTCTGGAGGCATTGACTTTGCCTGAGATCCAGGGCTGAAACACATGCCCATGACTAAATTAATCAATGTGTTGATGTCCCTGGCCAGAATGATTGGTCCAGGGACCATCTGGGATTTGAACCTGAAGTATATAGCTCTTGGAGCTATTGTCAGCTTCAGGAAATGGAAACAACACTGCAGAATCAGAAATGAGAAATTAAGAGAGAACAACAAAGTTCCAGTCACATATTTGAATCCCAGATCTTAAAGCACCAAGACTGAAGCACCTGGGCTAGTTGGTGACATGATTCCTAAGTTCTCTTTTTGCTTCAGTCTGTGGATCTCAATGTCCTTCTTTGCAACTTAAATTATCCTGAATCAGAAGAGGGAAGAAGAATCAGTAGGCAAAGAGACACACTCAGAAAATACTTGTTGCCTGTCTACTGCACATTGGCACTGTGTTACATCCTGGGCTACAAAAATTAATAAAATAATCTGTCCACTGAAGTGCCTCCTAGGTTGGAAGAGAAAATCTTCCACCAGCCTTGACCAGGTTAGTTTTGCATCTTCCTTGAACTCCTTTGCACACCCTGAAAACAATAAAACTAATTTTCTATTAGTGGCTTCATTAGGAGGAATTTCTACAAATCTGTCATATAATAGATACAATTTGGACTTTTCTTAACCACATATTTGTGAGAAGCTTCATGTTTTTCATAACCATAATATTTTTGTACAAAAAATTAAGACATGATGCCAATTTAGAACATGAATGCAGCATGTGCTCATGGCTCACTGCAGCCTCAACCTCCTGGGTTCAAGCAATTCTTCCATCTCAGCCTATGGAGTAGCTGGGACTATAGGCACACATCACCATATCCAGCTAATTTTTGTATTTCCTTTAGAGACAGAGTTTCACCATTTTGGCCAGGCTGGTCTTGAACTTCTCACTTTGTGATCCATCCGCCTTGGCCTCCCAAAGTGCTGGGATTACAGGTGTGAGCCACCTCAGCCAGCCTAACATTATCTTTTAAAATAAGCAGCACTATTCCAAGGAAGCTGTTACTGAAGATATCCACAGAGACAGCAGAGGGTAGTTTGAATTAAATCATTGTTAGGTCTAGATACCATGAACTACTGATATTCAAGTTTCAGTTAATTGATAAAATAGAAAATATTCAGCAGTTTTTCTGAAGAATAAAGAAACGATGTGTCACTTCGGGAATAACGCCTGCTGTACAAATAAATGCCATATTCCTTGCACTGCTTAACAGGGCAGAGATAAGCCAACTGATGTTACTAATCAGTGTGCTGGGCATTTGAAATTGCATTTTAGCATTCCTATAAATAGCCTGACATTGAAAGATTTCAGTTATTTAGAGCTGGTTGGAAGAAATTATACTACTTAAAGCTCATAAAAATTATTATCCTCAAGTGCATATTTGAAAAAATGAGTTAATTAATATTAATACTAATGGAAATCTTAAAAATCAAATGCTAAGTGGGAACACAGGATTTTAGTAGGGGTCTTACATATGTGTAATATGTTATTATTTGAAACTTAAAAGATATGCATATACTCAAGACAATTTTTATTATGCTAATTGTCTATGACCTTGTGCTTGTGTCTGAGGCAAAAAACAGGTTTTATGTAAATTAGAAATGATATATTAGAATTGAGAGAGACTTAAAGACCATGGAGGTGCAGGGAAAACTCTTCATTTGTAGAGGAGGGCTGAACTGAATATATGTGAATATAAATTTCATGAAGGCGGGAGGTAGCCATAATCTCACAAAGAACAAATTTGAGGCAATTTTACAGGCTTTGACTATCAAAAAAGTGATAGCGATTAACGTCTCAAGGATTCTTGGAATGTTTCTAGTGGGAAAGCAGATGAAATTCTCAATAATATATGCATATATATCATATAATAAGATATAATAATATCTTATTATATGCAATAATATATGCATATAATAAGATATCTATGCATATATTATTGGCTATTTGTTGAAAAATGGAAAGAACTTTTCCAGAAATACAACAGTGGCATGCACCACTCCCAATATTTTGATCATGTACAGAATGATTGTTAGGAGGCCACTGGCCTTACAGTGCCTATGATGCTATCAGAAAAAGATGCCTGGCCGGGTGGGGTGGTTCACACCTGTAATATCAGCACTTTAGAAAGCCAAGGCAGGCAGATCACTCGAGGACACGAGTTTGAGACCAGCCTGACAAACATGGTGAAACCCTGTCTCTACCAGAAACATAAAAATTAGTCGGGTGTGGTGGCACGTGCCTGTAATCCCAGCTACTTGGGAAGCTGAAGCAAGAGAATTGCTTGAACCCTGGAGGTGGAGGTTGCATTGAGAGGAGATTGTGCCACTGCACTCCAGCCTGGGTGACAGAGAAACACTGTGTCTCCAGAAAACACACCCTTTGACTGCCTCTCTGTGAATAGCATGCTGAGAATTTCATCTGCTTTCCCACTAGAAACATTCCAAGAGCCCTTGAGACGTTAATCACCACCTGTGGAGGTCTGTCCTACAGACTTGGACTTAATGATGGATGAATGAATGCACTCGCACACCAGAATACAGTGAAGCAAACGGGCTACGGACTGCTTTCAGAGGCTGATTGCAGCTAACCAACGCCTACTCCCTGTCCTCCCTTGCATTTTTTTTTCGGTATAGATTTAATAACAGAGGTTCTAAGTCAAAATGCTTGTGGATAATTAACATGGTTAAAAGAAGGCTTTATGAATGATAAAAGGTCTTTGTTCTGAGGCCCAGAATAAGCACTATTAACAGGTAATTCCTCTTCGACCTCCTCCTGTCAGGACCATCCAGCACAAAGTTTACATGAGTAAACAAATTAGAGCAGGGACAAAGGAATGTAGGGTAAACAGATTTAACTGGGGAAGCTTTTGTTATCCTTAATCTACACCTTATGATCTAAAGCTCTAACAAGAACTGGCTGCCTTCACCCCATTCCATAAGTTAATAAAAACCTTTTGGTCTTCCAAGAGGTTTGAGACTATAATCTTATAACTTCCCTAATAGTTCCCTTAAGATTTTGCTAGCCACTCTGAGTGAATCCCAAATCCTAGCATGGATAGGGATGTTGTCTGAATCTCATAGAATTTGTAGTGAGCAGGCTGGGTGTGGTATCTCACACATATAATCCCAGAACCTTGGGAGGCTGAGGTAGGCAGATCACTTGAGGTCAGGAGCTCAAGGCCAGTGTGGCTAACATGGTGAAACACTGTTTCTACCAAAAACACAAAAATTTAGCCGGGCATGGTGGCACGTGCCTGTAATCCCAGCTACTCAGAGGCTGAGACAGGAGAATCACTTGAACCCAGAAGATGGAGTTGCAGTGAGCCAAGATCATGCCACTGTACTCCAGCCTGGGCAACAGAGCAAGACTCTATCTAAAAAAAGAATTTGTAGCGAGCAAAGTTGCTGGCTTAAAGCGTAAATAAACCCACAAATATGGTCTTGTTTTAAAAATAATTTCTTTTTTTAAATTTTCTTTTTGAGATGGAGCTTTGCTCTTGTTGCCTATGCTGGAGTGCAGTGGCGTGATCTCGGCTCACCACAACCTCTGCCTCCTGGGTTCAAGTGATTCTCCTGCCTCAGCCTCCCGAGTAACTGGGATTATAGGCACAGGGCACCACACTCGGCTAATTATGGTGTTTTCAGTAGCCTCAGGGTTTCACTGTTAGTCAGGCTGCACCCCAAGTGCTGGGATTACAGTCATAAGCCACCTCGCCCTGCCTTAAAAATACTTTTCATTAAATAAATTCACCATCTTAAAAAAATTTTTTTTTCAGATTTTTGACATAGAAGCCTGAATAACCAGCTGAAATGCAGTTCGTACATTAAGCATTCTCGGGTGCTCCTATGACAAGCAATAACTTCTACAATCAGTTTCCCATCAGTAATGCCTATTTTATCAAAATAGACTTGTGCTATCAAAGAGCTCCTTCATGCACATACACCTTATTTATCATTTTAAAAATTCCTCTCTGTATGACACAATCTTCGGAGTGTGTGAAATGCAATTAACCCTGCCTGTCTTAGTATATGAATTATAAAGAAGTTTATAGGGAGAAAAGGGTTAAAGATGTGTTGGCTTCACTACACTAATTATCTGTTGTTTCTTATCACAGAACACCAAGAAAGAGATTAGTGGGAAGGGATATAGAACAAAAGCCAGGGAACATGCTGAAGGGCTAGAGGAAAACAATGAATGTCTAATCAGCTTTCATCCTCATGAGTGTGAATATATTGGCTTTACACAAATGTCTTTTTTTTTTTTTTTTTTTGAGATGGAATCTTGCTGTGTTGCCCAGGCTGGAGTGTGCAGTGGCATGATCTTGGCTCACGGCAACCTCCGCCGTCCGGATTCAAGTGGTCTTCCTGCCTCGGCCTCCTGGGTAACTGGGAATACAGGCACATGCCACCACACGTGGCTAATTTTTGCATTTTTAGTAGAGGTGGGGTTTCACCATGTTGGCCAGGATGGTCTCCATCTCTTGACCTTGTGATCCGCCTGCCTCAACCTCCCAAAGTGCTAGGATTATAGGCATGAGCCACTGCGCCGTCAACCTTATAAAAATTATGTCCATTTAAATTAACTGAAAGACAAGGTGCATATTTAGTCCTGTGCTACCATGTCATATTCATCATCTCCAAAGCAGGTCCTTACTGAGGTGTATTTACCACAGATTTCACCTTCCATAAATCAAGGATTGTGTTCTGCATATGGGAAACATTTTGGTTTTAGCAATATATTTTTTTCTTGAAGAAACTAAAAGAGCTCTCGTGATCCTATAAAAATGGGTATTATGACAATTCTTATTCAATCAAATGTATATTTTGAGATTTACTTTGAGACTTTCATTTTAGTATGTGAAATTATCAAGTAATTTAAATATTTGATATTTTTCACACATGCTTATTTATATGCTGATGATAGAAACCAATATATTTCTTTGAAATACGTTAAGGTTAAAAAAACCCCAAAAACTTATAGTGCTTGTCAGACTTGATAAAACTAAAATCACTGAGGTGAGGTTAACATATCAGAAAACGTTAGAGTTCCACATTGAATGTAAAGAGTAGAAAGATTCATAATCAATCTATGTTTAGCATTTTTCTGTGTCCTATCTCAACTTTACCCAATCCTTATTGTTCTCATGAATTTGTTTATTTGTTCATTTATTCACTTATTTATCATTCAACAAATAGTTATTGTGTCCATTCTGTGTCACCCACTATTCTAGAATCTGGAGATGCATTAGTGCACTACACTTTTTTTTTTTTTGAGATGGAGTCTTGCTCTGTTGCCCAGGCTGGAGTGCAATGGTGTGATCTCGGCTCACTGAAACCTCTGCCTTCCAGGTTCAAGAGGTCTTCCTGCCTCAGCCTCTCAAGTAGCTGGGAATACAGGCACATACCACAACATCAGGCTAATTTTTGTATTTTTAGTAGAGACGGGGTTTCACCATGTTGGCCAGGCTTGAACTCCTGACCTGAAGTGATCTGTCGGCCTCAGACTCCCAAGGTGCTGAGATTACAGGCGTGAGCCACCCCTCCCTGGCCTACTACTTTTTTTTTTTTTTTTTTTTTTTTTTTAGGCAGGATCTTATGCTGTCACCCAGGCTAAAGTGCAGTGGCGGCACAATCACGGCTCACTGCAGCCTCAACTTTCTGGACTCAAGTGATCCTCCCACCTTAGCCTCCTGAGTAGCTGGGACCACAGGTGCACACCATCATGCCCAGCTAATGTTTGGTATTTTCTTTTGTAGAGACAGGGTTTCCACATGTTGCCCAGGCTGGTCTTGAACTCCAGAGCTGAAGCAATCTGTCTGCCTCAGCCTCCCATAGTGCTGGCATTACAGGCGTGAGCCACCACGCCCAGCCACATTTTCTTTATTAATTCTGAGTGCAGGACCTTGTTTTCATAATCTCTGTATCTCTCTTTAGTGCTTAGGACTGTGTGTTACATGGTCTGACTACTATAGTCAGTCAACAAATATTTTTAAATTGTCTATAGTCTATTGAATTCTAAGCTATATAATGAATAAGTATCAGCTTAAATTGTTGTTCCTGCTTCATGAGATTTTATCATTTAAAACAGGGGTCCCTAACCCCTGCTGCAGACCAGTACTGGTCTGTGGCCTGTTAGGAATCAGGCCGCACAGGCGGAGGTGTGCGGTGGGTGAGTGAGCATTACCGCCTCAGCTCTGCCTCCGGTCAGATCAGCCACAGCATTAGATTCTCATAAGAGCTCAAACCCTACCGTCAACTGCGCATGTGAGGAATCTAGGTTGCACGCTCCTTATGAGACTCTGAGGTGGAATAGTTTCATCCCGAATCTCCCACACCCACCCTCTCACCCTCCAAACCCCCAGTTCCCCAACCCTGGTTCATGGAAAAATTGTCTTCCACGAAACTGGACCCTGGTGCCAAAAAGGCTGGGGACTGCTGATACAAAGTTCAAGTTAACCTAGAAGGAAAACACAAATAACAAGAGATGTTCTGCTCCTACATCTCTTGTTATTTGTGTTTTTCTGCTAGGTTAACTTGAACTTTGTATCAGCAGTTCCCAGCCTTTTTGGCACCAGGGACCAGTTTCATGGAAGACAATTTTTTGTCTTATACTGTATACATTTTGCTTTTTCTTTTAAACTAATTTTAGAAAAATTTTTTCTACGGCTGATACATTTTTTTGCAAGGTGAGATGGATGAAGTAACGTTAAAGAACCTCTCATGAAAGAGAGCCTGAGAAAATGTGAAGACTGATTGAGGAGTTCAGATAACAACTGGAAATGGTGGGAGGAAAAGGGGACACACAGAGGACAGGAAGAGGGAGAAGCTGAGGTGCGTCCAGATGAAAAACAGTGGAAGGAGCTGCCTTGTAGAGATTAAAGTGTTCAAATATCCATCACCTCTTATTCTAACCAATTGATTACAGGCTTCCTTCGCTGCAGACTGTGAGATCCACAGAGCCTGTGACCCCGTTTGCCCTAGCACAGTTTCAACAAAAGTGTGTTAAATAAATGGCTAAGAGTAAAGGTTATAAAAATAAGAACTACATAAATAAGAACTACAATACTTTAAATCTTCCCTCCCTCTCTCCCTCCTTCCCTCCCTCCCTTCCTTCCTTCCTTGTTTTTTCTGAGACCGAGTCTTGGTCTGTCACCCAAGGCTGTCACTCAGGCTGGAGTGCAGTGGCATGATTTGCGGCCCACTGCAACCTCCGCCTTGCGGGTTCGAGTGATTCTTCTGCCTCAGCCTTTGGAGTAGCTGGGATTACAGACACACGCCACTACACTTGGCTAATTTTTGTATTATTAGTAGAGACGGGTTTTCACCATGTTGGTCAGGCTGGTCTCAAACTCCTGACTTCGTGATCTGCCCCCCCATGGCCTCCCAAAGTGCTGGGATTACAAGCATGAGCTACTGAGCCCAGCCAATACTTTAAATCTTTCAAAACACACAACACACACCTATATACTGAGGACATCTTGCCCACATCTGAAGAGACATATGTGAGACATATATGACATATATGTGTGGGCCAGGCATGGTGGCTCATGCCTGTAATCCCAGCACTTTCAGAGGCTGAGGTGGGAGAATCTCCTGAGCCTTGGAGTTTGGGATCAGCCTGTGTGACATATGGAGATCTCTCCTCTACCAGTAATAAAAAGAATTAGCCAGGTGTGGTGACATGCATCTATGGTCCCTGCTAAATGAGAGGGTGAGGCAGGAAGATCGCGTGAACCCAAGAGGTTGAGGCTGCAGTGAGGTGTGATCGCACCACTGCACTCCAGCCTGGGCAACAGAGTGAAACCCTGTCTCAAAACACAAAACCAAAACACTGTATTTATTGAATTATGTGTGCAATACCACACTATATAATACCATACCATATATCATATATAACTAAGTTATATGTATAATACCATATATGTATGACATAAGTTATATGTATATGTTCATATATGTATAATACCAATTATATATAATACCACATACGTATCTGTATATGTGTACAATCCATATGTATATAATACCATATATATCTACTTTAAATAGCTTTATTGAGATGTAAGTTACATACCACACAATTTACCCATTTAAAGTGAACAATTCAGCTGGGCACAGTGGCACATACCTGTAGTCCCAGCTACTCCAGAGGCTGAGGGAGGAAGATTGCTTGAGCCCAGTGTGCCATGACTGTACCCACGAACAGCCACTGCACTCTGGCCTAGGCAACACAGCAAAACCCTGTCTTTAGGGAAAGTAAAATGAAATAAATCTTTTAAAAAATGAACAATTCAATGGGTGTTGGTAAATATATTAATTTTGTTTTTTCTTTGAGACGGAGTTTCGCTCTTGTTACCCAGGCTGGAATGCAATGGCGTGATCTCGGCTCACTGCAACCTCCGCCTCTTGGGTTCAACCAATTCTCCTGCCTCAGCCTCCCAAGTAGCTGGGACTACAGGCACACACCACCATGCCCAGCTAATTTTTGTATTTTTTAGTAGAGACGGGGTTTCACCATGTTGACCAGGATGGTCTCGATCACTTGACCTTGTGATCCAACCGCCTCGGCCTCCCAAAGTGCTGGGATTATAGGCGTGAGCCACTGCGCCTGGCCCAGATATATTAATTTTTAAAATTGTAGTAAAAATATATAATGTATAATTTATCATTTTATTAACTGTACAATTAATTCAGTTGCATTAATTACATTCACAATATTGTACAACTACCACTACTATCTAGCGATTATTTTAGAAATAATTTTCCATTACCCTCAAACAAAAATTCTGTAAGCATTAAGCAATAACATGTCATTGCTTGTACCCCAAACTTCTAACAACCTCTATTATTTTCAGTCCCAATGAATTTGGCTATTCTAGGTATATCATATAAATGAAATTATACCACATTTGTCTTTTTGTGTTTTGTTTATTTCATTTAGCATAATGTCTTCAAATTCACCTATGTAGCATGTATCAGAATTTCATTCCTTTTTTGTGGCAGAATAATATTGCATTGTAGGTATATGCCACATTTTGTTTACCCATTCATCTGTTACTGGACCTGTGCATTGCTTCCACCTTTTGGCTATTGTACGCTGCACTGAACACTGGCACACAAATACCTATTCCAGTCCTTGCTTTCAGTGCCTTTGGTTATCTACCTAGGAATGGAATTGTTGAATTATATGGCAATTCTATGTTTAGCTTTTTGAGAAACTGCCAGACAGCTCATTTGTGTGTGTATATATATGTATATGTACATATATGTGTACGTATACACAAACATATACATATATGTATCTAAAAATACAGTAACACTTCTACATATGTTTCCTGGATACAAATATATATTTGTAAAATCTAATGGGTATATGGGAAGAATTTACTCATAGAAGTGATTACTCTGGTGGTGGGGGTAGGGATAGACATGAGGACAGAGCAAAGACTGGGCTAGAAATGGTCAGAGGAGACAATAGTTTCACCTGCAACGCTTCCTTTCAGTTTTAAAAAGGGGCATAGATACATAAATTGCAAATTGCTTTAAAAACAGAAAAAAGGGAAAGAAATTGGACAAAAGATAAACGGTTGCTACTTTGAGATATAAGTATCTCCATCTGAGTACCTTTTTTCTTTTTAGTTAGAAAAAGGCAAACTTTTCTACAAAGTATACATCATTTGATTCTCATATCAAAATTGATGAGATAGTATTAATACTAATGATATCGTTTTAAAGGCAGAATTCTGAAACAGACAGCAGTGGGCCAGAACCAGCACCCTAGTCTGCTGATCCCGGACTTGGAGCTGAAGAGAGGGAGCCTGAGATGGTGAACACCCTAAACTCTGATGTTTGAGAAATTATCTGCCAGATGCCCAGGTGTAAACAATCATAGTTTAATCTCCTATCAGTCATTCTTTCCAGTAGAAATGGTGAGAAAGAAATCTCAGGGAAATTGTGAAGCCAAAACTATTTTCATAAATGTAAGATTTTACTTGCCTTTCTTACTGTTAGCATTTGCACAGATGGTGCAAAAGCAATAGTGATAAAACTACTAGCACTTAGCATGAATCAATAAAGTGGCACAAAAATGTATGCTCAGTCATTGCATACTTCATTGCCATGCACCCTCACTAAAAACAAACAAAAACAAAAAAACTCAGTTTCAATTAAGAATGTGCTTGATGAAGTAGTAAAAAGTACTAACTTTATGAAATCTCACTCTTTGAAGATACATTTTCATATTCTGTGTGATGAAATTGGTAATATGCATAAAGCATTTTTGCTGCCTACCAAAGGACAATGGTTGTCTTAAGGAAAAACACTTGATTATTTGAGATGTAAACTGAATTGGCTGCCTTTTTTTTTTTTTTCAAGGCACATTTTTACACGAAAAAATGACAAACTATATCTTGTTACTCAGGTTTGGGTATTTGGCAGACATGTTCTTGAAAATGAACCAAGTGGGCCTTTCAGTTAAAGGAACACAATATTTGCCACTAATTTCATGCTTGATAGCTTGATCAAGTTCAAGCTATCAAGTAAAAACTTAAACTTGTGGAAAACCTGTATCTTCACAGTAAGTTTTTCAGTTTCCCAGTACTGTAAAATCTTCCTGAGACAGGGATGATAGTAATCAATGTGATTTTTGATATGTACAATGAATGTATCAACATTTGGAAGGCCTGTAGAACTCAGTGACCCACTACTTTCCAGATGACTGATGCATGTTATTCCAAATCAGGTATGGGTAAAAGATTCATTCAAAGCTCAAGATAGGGGAATTAATTTTAATGGAACAGAATAAAAAGTTCATTAAGCCAGTGTCAGATTCCATGGTGTAACTAACCTTTAAGAAACTACCACTTGTGGAGTTTGGGTAGAATATCAAAGAAATATATGTACAATTATTTGAAAAGACTAAATATTCCCCGCTACTAAATATTTATGAGAAGTGGATTTTTTCATATGTCAACAAAAATTTTATATCCCAACAGTTTGAATGCAAAAGCAGATATGAAAATCAAGACTAACACAGAAGACCTCTAAAAAGCTAGTTTTTCTTTTTTTTTTTTTTTTTTTTTTTTTTTAGAGATGGAATTTTGCTCTTGTTGCCCAGGCTGGAATACAATGGTTCAATCTCCACTCAATACAACCTCTTGGGTTGAAGCTATTCTCTTGCCTCAGCCTCCTGAGAAGCTGGGATTACAGGTATGTGCCACCACACTTGGCTAATTTTTTATTTTTAGTTGAGACAGGGTTTCTCCATGTTGGTCAGGCTGGTCTCGAACTCCCGACCTCAAGTGAGCTGCCTGCCTCAGTCTTCCAAAGTACTGGGATTACAGGCCAAACTGGTTTTTCTTAAAAGCCATTTTTCTCACTAAATTATGTCTTGGTAAATAGCTATTTTTCCTAAGACAAAAACATATTTGTTAACATGAAATGGTTTTATCATTATTTTTACCATTGACCTTTCTGAGAATTGTCATGATTTTTTGATGAATTAAAACTTTTGTTTTCATTTCTATGGTGGAGAATATTAACAGCTATAATCTACATAAACAAAGGCTCTTTGTTTATGTCTTCAGCAATTTTTGAATGTAATGGAAGCTAGGTGCAGTGACTCACACCTGTAATCCCAGCAGTTTGGGAGGTTGAGGCAGGTGCATTGCTTGAGTAAGGAGTTCAAGACCAGCCTGGGAAACATAATGAGACCTCTATCTCTACAAAAAACTAAGAAATGCAAAAATTAGCCTGGCATGGTTGCACAGGCCTGTAGTCCCAACTACTTGGGAGGCTGAAGTGAGAGGATTGCTTGAGCCCTGGAGGTTCAGGCTACAGTGAGCCATGATCATACCACTGCACTCCAGCCTGGAGTTCCAAGGCCACCACTATCTAAACTATGTCAGGTCATGTGACTTCTCTGGGTAAAAACCTTCCAATGTTCCAACGTAGTGGCTCATACCTGTAATCCCAGCACTTTGGAGGCCGAGGTGGGTGGATTGCTTGAGCCAGGAGTTTGACACCAGCCCGGGAAACATTACGAGATCCCAACTCTACAAAAAAACTAAGAAATGCAAAAATTAGCCGGGCATGGTGGCACATGCCTGTAGATCCAACTACTTTGGAGGACTGCTTGAGCCCTGGAGGCTGAGGCTGCAGTGAGCCATGATTGTGCTGCTGCACCCCAGCCTGGAGTTCCAAGGCCACCACTGACCTAAACTACACCAGCTCATGTGACTTCTGTGCATAAAAACCTTCCAATGGTCCGTAGTGGTGGCTCACACCCGTAATCCTAGCACTTTGGGAGGCTAAGGCAGGAGGGCTGCTTGAGACCAAGAGTTCAAGACCACCAACCTGGTCAACATAGGAAGACCCATCTATTATTTTTTAAAAACAAAAAAACACAACATTTCAATGGCTCCTCAGAGTTCATATACTGTCCTACAAGGCTCTACTGTTTCCCCCATCAGTACCTGTCCCTCTATTTTTCCCCTTGCTCGCCCCCTCCAGCCATGCTTCCCTCTTTGCCGTTCCTCCAGTAAGTCATACATACCACCAGCGTTGGTACCATTGCACTGGCAGTTCCCTCTTCATGGAAAGCAATTTCTCCACTTTCCGCATGGCAATTTCCCTAAAGTCTTTGCTCAAATGTCACCATCTCAATAACTTGTGCATCATATTTAAGATTACAACCCTACCAGCTACTCCCACCCGCACCATAAACATAATTCTCCCCTCCCCGCACCATCTTCTAACATTTGCTTGCTATGTTGTCTACAGTGTTTGCCCTTTCTCCACCATCAGCATTAATGTATACCCCAAGAACATGGGAAAATGCCTGTCACATAGAGCTCAACAAATATTTGTTGAATGTAGAATGGATGAACTCGCTTGCCATCTTGTCATTTCTGGAGACGTGGCTACAAAGTCCCAGGAAACAGAAAGGATGTAATTTAAAGAGGCTAGGGAAAACAATGACAGCAAAGACTTTTAAAACAGAAGAAATAGAAGATGGGATACATTAACCACAAACTTCAATACTGAAGTCATTGTGGGCCTGAAAATAAAGCTCTTGGAGGAAGTGGCCGTCGGGGAACACTATAAAGGTATACAGGCAGATCTAAGTGCCTGGCCACAGACACTGGCATGCGCACCCTCACCCAAACCCATTTCCCGCTCGGACTCTCGAGAACCTTGGTGCCTGGAGCTCTTTCCGGGGCCCTCCACCCTAACACAGGAAGTTCACGCCAAGAGATTGAAGGATTTCTAAACTTTATGGAAAAAGCCAATGACAATCAGCCAAAAACGAGACGCCAAATCCCATCTCACTCCAGCGCCACGCCCTCTTCTCAAAGGCTTGCCGGCTGTAGGACCTCTCCGCCAGCACAGTTCTCAGGGGTCCTGCTGCTCTCCCAACGCTGTCCCAAAGGGTCCACATGAAGGCGGGTCAGGCGGGACTTCCCCCGCAAGTACTTCTATACGCGGAAAGCGCGAGACGCAGGAGCCACGGAGAGCCGGTCCCTTGGAGGCAGGAATACTCGAGGGGTTTGGCAAACAGGAGGAACGCTGGGAGAGGCGCCGCGCACGGCTTTGGTAAGGCACGGTCTCAGTTCTCCTCGGGCTTGTCGGCTGGCGGTCCACAAGGCTGCAGCATCTTCTCCATCAAGTTGAAGCGGACTCGCGCTTTACTCTCATTCTCCGCAATGGCGAAGTAGTTGAGAAGGTCGAAGTGGCCCATGTAGGAGCAGTATGAGTCGCGGTGTTGGTTCACCAGCCACTCCCACTTGGTGGTGTCGGCGTGGCCCGTGCCGATGTACTTGGACTGCAAGTGCTCCAGCTGGCTGTGGATGGTGTAGCGGTCCGTCATCTCGCCGCTTTCCCCTTCGCTCCGAGGTCAGAGGCCGCAGGCAACAAGTCACTGCTCTACCGTTTCAAGCGGGAGTAAGGCCACCGCACAGCAGCTCCGAGCCCGCGCGGTCGCAAAAGAATGGCGTCACGGCGACTAAGTAGCGTAGCTCTCGCTCATAGGGCTCAGAGGCGGAAGCGGAAGCACATCTCTCACGGAATTGGAGTTGCCGAGGTAGGCGACGCTACGAGTGTGCCGCCCCTGTGGTGAGCCGTGCCCCTTCATAGAGCGTTGCATGATGGTCCACTTAGTGGCTGTTGGGAGGCCTCTTTCAACCGGGAGCGTTGCATGCTGGGACTTGTGGTCTTGGTCTTTGGAGTTCGTGCACGCCGGGCTCCGGAACTCCTGGTCGTCTTTTAAAAGCGATATGGGTGCCTAGTGGAGGGTGATTCCTGCGAGGCGGGAAGCATCCGTGGTTGGCTTGGGGCTGATGGAAAATGGGAAACCCAAGTAGGACTGGACTACGAGCAACCCCGAAAATAAACTCTTAAGTATTTCGTACCTATCGTGGCGGCACGGCAGTCCCTTCACTACCAGGGATAGATAACCCAGAAGTCAGTAGGCGCGAGTTCTGGTCCCAACTATGTCGCTTAGGAGTTTGTAGCATAAAAGAATTATTTCAGTTCTAACCAGAGTGTTTGGTGAGCAAGTACAGCACCACTTTCCTCACATTCCGGCTTCTACCTCAAGCTCCTCCTTCCTCTAGCCAGTTTTTTTGATATCCTCCCTCCAATGCCTCACCGCACCCTACATGGCCCTTCCATTCAGTGGGTTTTGTGGATTCAACCAACCCGACTGAAAATATTTGGGAAAAAAGTTAATGTGTGCCGAAGTGTAGACTTTTAAAGGTTATTATTCCCTAAACAATATAACAACTATTTACATGGTATTTACATTTTATTGGGTATTGTTAAATAATCTAGAGACAAACTATACGGGAGGATGTGTGTATATGCAAATACAAGCCATTTTATATCAGGGACTTGAGCATCTTCTAGTTTTGGTATCCATGGAGTACTAGAACCAATCACTCACAGATACTGAGGGAAAACTGTACTTCTCCACGTTACCTGTTGTACCCATTCCTCAGTTTCTTGTGCAAGCTGTTCTCTCTACTTGGAATGTCTGTTCCCTTGGGGAACGCATCTGCCTTAAAGGCAGCTCAAATGCATCTCCCTGGAATTTTCTCTGGCTGCTCTAGACAGATGTAAACTCTTCTTCCTCTTTGCAGGTTATCCAGCTCTTCCTTGTTGTTGCTTTATATCCTAATTTTTGGTTTAATAACTTCCTCACATGGGTAGAAGCTACTTGAAAAAAACAAGATCTTTTTTTAAAATTATATATATATATATATATGTATATATATCTCCCAAACAAGAATTTGATAAATAATTATATTACAACAGAAGAGAAGGAACACTACTGAGAGAAAACTTGAAAATAGTTTTATTCTGCTGTTTAAACTTTGTTATAACAAATGTTTCACTCCCAAAATATAGAGAATTTTATAAGGCAAACTTGTGGGAGATATATCAAACCTTGACATTTTACCATTTTTCTATGGAAACTTTTTTTTTAATTGCTGAAAGTTTGTATATCCATGTACAATAGATGTTTTTGTTATGCATGTTTTAAAGCTCTGTATAACACTCTGTCTATATTGTTATAAAAGTTGCTTTTTGCCCTTGTCAGTATTCATGTTACATATTATGTAACTTTAGTTCATTTTTACTGCTGTATAGTATGTCACTTAATGAATATACCATGACATGTCCACTTTCTCAATGATGTGCATTTATTTTCGTATTTTTGCTATTAGAAACAATGCTGCAACAAATATTCTTATACATGTGAAGGAGTTTCTCCAGGACAGTGGTCCCCAACCTTTTTGGCACCAGGGACTGGTTTCGTGGAAGATAATTTTTCCACGGTCAGGGGTTAAGGGGTGGTAATGGTTTTGGGTGATTAGAGTGCATTATATTTATTGTGCACTTTATTTCTATTATTATTACGTTGTAACATCTAATGAAATAATTGTACAACTCACCATAATGTAGCACCATTGGGAACCCTGAACTTATTTCTTGCAACTAGACAGTCCCATCTGGGTGATGGGGGACAGTGGCACCCGAAGTATGTTGCTTATGTCCAGTCTACTCTGTAATCTTGTCTTGGTTTCTATCACTGCAGACAACCCTGCTTCACAAAAATAGGATGTTGGAAATGAAAGCAGGTTTTCAGTGCTTTTGTGGCAATCTGAGGATATGCCGCCTTGACTCTAATCCAGAACATACAGAGATTTGACGTTGTATCAAACATACTTTTCAAGCCACCATTATTTGCAGTCTCAAGCAGTTGATCTTCTAGCACGGGCAAAATTGATTCACCTGGCTTTTTCACAAATGGGTCACGGATCCATTCCATTCCAGTTCAGAGATCTTTTGTAGTTGGGAAGTAATGCCCAAACTCTTCTGAATGTGAGATAGGTGATCATGCACCGGCTGGGGCAAAGAAGGCCCTGGCTCGGTCTCTTTCAAAATCTGTTTGAAACATCAAAAATTCCAATGTTGACTTGTCGCCCCCATAATTCCAGTTGGCTTTGAATGCAGCCACTTTATCTGCCAATTTGAACACAGTTGTTCTCCTCTGAAGTAATAGATTGAGTTCTCTGAGCAGGTTGAAGATGTCACATAAGTAAGCAAGTTTTGCGACCCATCCTGTGTCACTGAAAAGTGCTGCTAGTGGTGACAGTTTTTTCTAAAAGAAATCTCGGTGGCAGCTCTCATAACTCAAAAACTCTGGCCAGTGATCTACCATTAGAAAGCCATCTCACCTCTGTGTATAAGAAAGATGAGTGTGCTCTGCATCCATCTCTTCACAGAGCTGTGTGAACAGAAGTGAGTTAAAGGTGCGTACTTTGAGGTAGCTGATAAATTTAATCACATCCTGCAAAATATTGTGAAGTTCAGGCAACATTTTTCAGCTAGCCAGCATTTCTCCATGGATGACACAGTGCAAAGACACATTCAGAAGCAACCTCTTTGACCCACGTAGTGAAACCAGAAAGCTGTCCAGTCACAGCAGCTGCTCCGTCTGTGCATATACCAACATAAAATGGCCAATTCAGGTTTCCTGATATGTAGTCATTTAAAGACTTGAATGGTTCTTCAGCTGTGGTGTTGGTTGGCAGCAAAAGTACACATCTTATATCCTCATGCACATCCTCCTGAAAATATATTCCACCAAAACAAGCGCTGTTGCCTTCTGTTCAACATTGTTGGACTCTTCAACCTGGATTGTGTACCATGGTGACTCAATCCTCTCTAACGACTGTGCCTCAATATCCTCTGCTGTTTAATCAATTTGTTTAGCTGTGGTGCTAGCCAAAGAGGAATATGTGCTTCCTTTTGAACTGCACCCTCTCCTAAAAGTTCACAACAGATGTCCTTAGCAGCAGGCAGCATCAACTCTTCACCAATAGTAAAGGGCTTCTTAGCTTTAGCAATGCAGTTAGCCACTAAGAATGATGCTCTCAGTACAGACACAGTTGATGAAGTGGTGGCCTTCAATAATTGCTTCTGTTTGTGTTCAATTTTTTTTCTTTTGAGAAACTCTAAAACCTGGTCTTTTAATGCAAGGTGCTTGGTCTCCATGTGGTGAAGCAGTTTTGAAGCTTTCATAGTTTCAGTGGATAGCCCGTTACCAAAGTGAGCCTGGGGAATGTGAATTACATGTTGCAATTAACCTGTAATTTAAGTAGGACTCTTGGTATTTTACACGCAGCTTTCTTTTTGTTGGCAGTCTTAGAGTCTTCTGCTGTCTCATCATTGGGTCTTTCCCCCATTTTCAAAGAAGCTCTCTATTGATGTTTGTGTTTTATTCATTTTGGCTGGGGTTAGCTTGTGTGCTTACCAAAACTGTGACTGAGACAAGTGGCGAGAAGAAGCATGGATAGAAGTGGTAAATAAAATGATGGATGGGCCATGAACAAACTAAAATAAGTGTTAAATTGTGACTTAAAGCCTGCCACCAGATGCAGCTTAATTGTCACTTGCCACTCACTGATAGGGTTTTGATATGGGTCTGCAAGCAATTGATTTATTATGATCTCTGTGCAGACAACCTCTCTGCTAATGTTAATCTGTATCTGCAGCTGCTCCCCAGAGCAAGCATCGCCACCTCAGTTCCATCTCAGATCATCAGGCATTAGATTCTTATAAGGAGTGCACCACCTAGATCCCTCACATACACAGTCCACAATAGGGTTCAAGGCCCTATGAGAATCTAATGCCGCTGCTGATCTGACAGGAGGCGGAGCTCAGGTGGTAATGCCAGTGATGGGGAGTGTCTGTAAATACAGATGAAGCTTTGCTTGCTTGCCCGCTGCTCACCTGCTGCTGTGTGACCCAGTTCCTAACAGACCACAGACTGGTACCTGGGGATTGTGGGCCCCTGTTCTAGGGCAAATACATAGGAATAAAATTGTGGAGACTTAGGGATGAGTGTCTTCAAGCTTTGCTAAATGTTGCCAAATGGCTTTCCAAAGTGATTGTATCAGTTGGCTCTCCCACCAGCAGAATGAGACTTCTCTTTGCTCCACATACTTCTCAATACTTGGTGCTGACAGATATTTTTTAATTTTTCAAATCTGTTGGATGGAATGGAATTTCACTTTGGCTTTAATTTGCATATCCCTAATTAACTAGGAAGGCTGGAGCTCTTTTTGTTTATTGATCTGTTGTATTTCTGCTTCTATGATTGTGTGTTCAGGTACTTTCCCCATTTCCTACTAGATGTTTGTATTTTTCTTACTCATCTTTAGGAGCTCTTTTTTGAGACAGAGCCTGGCTCTGTCATCCAGGCTGGAGTGTCATGGCACGATCTCAGCTCACTGCAACCTCTACCTCCCAGGTTCAAGCTATTCTCATGCCTTAGCCTCCCAAGTAGCTGGGATTACAGGCACATACCACCACGCTTGGCTACTTTTTGTATTTTTAGTAGAGACAGGGTTTTACCATGTTGACCAGACTGGTCTCAAACTCCTGGCCTCAGATGATCCACCCACCTTGGCCTCCCAAAGTGTTGGGATTACAGGCATGAGCCACCATGCTGGGCCTAGGAGCTCTTTATTTATTCGGAATACTAGGCTTGCTGGTTATAAGCAATGAAAGTATTTTTTTTTTCAGTCTATGGCTTTCCTTTACGTTTCCTTTAGGATATCTTTTGTTGTAGAGAAGTTAAGTTTAAAGTAGTCAGATTTATCAGCCCTTCTTTATGGTTTGTGTTTTTTGCATTTGGTTTAGAAAATGAAGTCAAGCAAAGCCATTTCCTACCAAGGGAACACAAAAAGAGTTTCCTTTATTGTCTTCTAAAAGTTTTAGAATTTTGATTTTTCATATTTACGACTTTAATCCACCTGGAAGTTTTTGTTTTTTTTTGTTTTGATTTAGGGATCTAATTTTTAATATTTTCCTATTTGGCTCTCTAGTTACCAGTAATAACCAATCATTTTATTAAATAATACATCTTTTTTCTACTCGTTTAGTGCTTCTAAATACATCTGTATGTATAAAATCTATACACACTTATAGATCTGGGTATTCTATTCTATTAGTCTATCTGTCTATACCTTTACCAGTGGCACAGGGTCTTAATTACTGAACCCTTATAGTAGGTCTTGATATCTGATTGGGTGAAGGCCTGTACACTTTTTTTCTTTTATGAATGTATTGATATTCTTGATCTTTTGCCTTTCCACATGAATTTAGAATCATCAATAGAATCCTTATGGAAATTGTGATAAAGTTAGTCAAACAAAGCCATGCCATGAAAATTAATCTAATACTATTTCTATATCATTAAGAATGATTCTAAGAATGTGAGAGAATTTCTCAAATTCAAAAGCCTTTGGAGGTAAATGGAAAATTTCCTTATATGTATGAATTAAAAGTCAAGGTATATTAGTTTGCTAATGCTGCTGTAGCAGAAGTACCACTGGTGGTTTAAACAACAGAGATTTATTTTCTCTCAATTCTACAGCTGGACATCCAGGAGCAAGGTATTGGCATGCTGGTTTCATTCTGAGGTATCTCTCCTTGGCTCTCTCTGTGTCTTCACATAGCTTTCCTTCTGTGCCTGTTTGTGTCCTAATCTCTTATAAAGACAACAGTCATATTGGATTAGGGCTCACTCGTATGACCTCATTGTAACTTAATTACCTCTTTAAAGGCACTGTCTCCAAATACAGTCCCATTCTGAGGTACTAGGAGTTAGATTTTTTTTTTTTTTTTTTTTTTTTTTGAGAAAGAGTCTTGCTCTGTCTCCCAGGCTGGAGTGCGGTGGCATGATTTTGGCTCACTGCAACCTCTGCCTCCCAGGTTCAAGCGATTCTCCTGCCTCAGCCTCCTGAATAGCTGGATTACAGGCATGCACCACCATGCCCGACTAATTTTGTTTTTAGTAGACATAAGGTTTCACCATGTTGGTCAGGCTGTGGGATTTTAACATATAAATTTTAAAGGGACATAATTCAGCCATAATAGTTATATACAGTGACATGGAATACATAAAATAATGTTCTTTTTACATATTTATGAATTTAATTAGATTTATGAAAATAATTTAAATACTTGAAAAGGTTTTGTTGGTTAAATCAGACAATTGCAATACTTACAAGAAACATAAAGTATATTATATTAATAACTATGGTTTAGGCGTGGCATGACAGCTCATACCTGTAATCCCAGCACTTTGGGAGGCCAAGGTGGGAGGATCACTTCAGTCCAGGAGTTTGAGGCAAGCCTAGGCAACATGGTAAAACCCTGTCTCTACAAAAAATACAAAACTTAGCTGAGCTTGGTGGCATGTGCCTGTAGTCCAGGCTACACGGGAGGCTGAGATGGGAGGATTACTTGAGCCCAGGAAGTTGAGGCTATGAGCTGAGATCAAACCACTGCACTCTAATCTGGGTGACAGTGAAACCCTGTCTCAAAAAAAAAAAAAAAGGGAAAAGAAAAGAAAAAAGGGAAAAAATTAACTGTGGTTTAAAGTGTTTAAAATAAACTTTGGAGTAGAACTAAACTTTATTCAAGGCCCCTTTAAAAGGATCGCTAAAATTTGCTAAGCTTAGAAAAAGATTAGGATTTTTAGCTGAACATAAAAGCTTAAGGGAACAAAGGTAGTTTTTCGTTATAAGTTTAGTAGATTGAGCATCAGTTTTTAAAACCTAAATAAATGCCTGAGTAGTACTTTCTACATTCCCTCAAATGATCCTTAAAGGCACTACAAAGCCTCACATTTAATAAAGTCAGTTTTCCACTAGCATGAACGCCCTGCTGTAATTTTATTTGTAATTATATTTAATTTATAATTTATAATGTAATTATATTAAATTTATATTTAATTTATAAGGAGAGAGTTGTCATCTTAACTATACTGAATTTTCTCATCGATGCACATAGTATATATTTTCATTTATTTACTTCTTTCTTTCTTTCTTTCCTCTTTCTTTCTCTCTCTTTCTCTCCCTCTCTCTTTCTCTTCCTTCCCCTCCCTTTCTCTTCCCCTTTCCCTTTCTCTTTCCTTTCTTTCAACAGTCTTGCTCTGTTGCTCAGGCTGGAGTTCAGTGGTGTGTTCTCAGCTCACTGAAACCTCCACCTCTCAGGTTCAAGCAATTCTCATGCCTCAGCCTCCCAAGTAGCTGAGATTACAGGTGTGTGCTTCCATGCGTAGCTAATTTTTTGTATTTTTAGTAGAGACAGGGGTCACCATATTGGCCAGTCTGGTCTTGAACTCCCGGCCTCAAGTGACTCACCCACCTCGGCCTCCCAAAGTGCTGGGATTACCTATTTGTGAATTTAATTAGATTTATGAAAATAATTTAAATACTTGGAAAGGTGTGAGACACCTCGACCAGCCTAAGTCTACTTTTCTTTACATAAAATAAAGCTGGTATAATTTTCTCCATTCATATATTTTCCATCTGTTAAGTTTATTCCTGTGTATCTGTCATGTATACTTAAAGATGTTTCACATGAATTTTAAATTATGACCTAATAAGGAATATTACAATTTCTTACACTTGTTGACAATAAAGAATTTTGGTCTGAAAACACTGATCTTATTGGCAAGACATGCCAGGAGAGCTGTGAGCATTTCCTACCCCAACATATTACCTCATGTCAATCCCACCTGTTAGGTTGCTTCATGCAACTATCAAATGTTGTCTCACTAGGTAACTTTGAGGAAGAAAAAAAAGTAAAAAAAAATCTTAAAAATAAAATTTTACAAATGCTGTCTTACAGTTTAGCATTTGAGTAAAGGAAAATATGCAATAAAAGGTTCCATTGAAAAGGTATATAGAATTTAAAATGTATAAAGAAAAATTACATGTTTTTAGACAGAAAAATTACATTTTGTCGAATCTGTTTTTCAAGCAAAGTCTTTCTTGTCCTTCTTAGTCTTGTGCTGCAGGCTTTACATTTTTTAAAAAGCCACTTAACATTTTGAATAGTCAAGGGATAATCCACATATAGAGAACTATAACAAGGAATACAATATTTAACTTCTACTCATATCTCACCCCCATGTTTAATGAGTAGCCACACTGTATTAGTTTCTTGAGTATCCTTTGGGAGATTACATTCATGGATGTATAAGTAAATACGAATATATATAATATTTTACCCACTTTTAAAATTCATATGGTAGCAAACTACTCACCATAGTTCTCTACCTTGGTTTTTTCTGTTGGTTATTTAATTCAGTTCTATATTCTTTGATATATAATAGAGATCATCACATATTAGTACATAAAGAGTTTCCTCATTTTTTTTTCTTGTATTATTGCCACATAATATTCCACTGTATGGCTATATCATACTCCAAGTAACCAACCTTTTTAGTGATTACCATTTATGTTGTTTCCAATGCTGCAATGAATCCCTGCTGCAGTGACTAATACTGTACATATGTAATTTTGCACATGTAAAAGTATATTTGTAGGGGGTAAATTCCTAATAGTGGAATTAGAGCATTATTTAAGACAATGAAACTACTGTTGTGCACACATTTAATAAAATCACAAATTTCTAACCATAGTGTTTCTCAGTGATTTTCAAATGTCTTGGGCTACCAGAAATTATATTCAAATTTTATTATGATCTAAGAAAGACATGAACTTTAAATAGAAATTAATAAAATCACATTTACCTTGGTGTTATTTTAGATAACACCAAGAAATGTTATTTTAGATAACATTTCTGCCTGTAAGCAAGTGTTAAAAGGGCTTTCAATATGTCCAGGTGTTGAAATAATGTTTCACACTAGGGGTCGCCAAAACAGTATTTAATGGCAACAGATAGAACAATGGTGAACATTTTTATAATGAGGCACCTAGAGCTTCTCAATCACAGTAAACAGGAAAGGTGTCTTGTGACTGAGATGCTAAAAATAAGACTTTGGTGTGCTGTATTTTTAAAGGCAACTGAGACTTTGTCCATTTAGGAGAAAAGCAAGCAACCATGCCCTTATCATATTTTGGGGCATTACAGAGTAAGTGGTGATGTGGAATTTAGGTGATATGGAATTTAGAGAATTTTTAAAAGAAATTTGCTAGTTATGATCTTATTTTTCTGTGATTGAAAATGTCTTTATCTTCTACTTTTATTTTTCCAATCATTGTGGATTTCATTAATCTGGGCAGATCTAGAACTGAGGGTTTTGCTCCTAATTGGGGATATACTACAAGGGTTAAATTTTCTGTACTTTTTCTCTAACTTCTCCTGAGCAGATATGATTGCCATGGGCCTCCATTCTACAATTCATTTAAGATTTCATAGGCTGGTTCCTCTCTGTTCTTTAGTGATAACATTAAATCACAGGCCGGTGCAATTTTTAAACAATATCTCATTGGAGAAATTTTACAAAGAAACATTGAAGCATTGTATGCATGTTCAATTTGTTAACACTAATATGAAATTTACTCTTATGGTAGTATTTTTATGAGAACAAGTATCTTAGTTCAGGCTGCTGTAACAAAGTGCCATGAACTGGGTAACTTAGTAATAACAACCTTTATTCCTCACAGTTCTAGAAGCTAGGAAGTCCAAGATTAAGGTGCCAGTAGATTTGGTGTCTGGTGAGGGTCTGCTTCCTGGTTAATAGACTACCCTTCTCTGTGTCCTCATGTGACTGAAGGGGCAGGGATCTAGCTCTCTTGGGCCTCTTTTATGAAGGCACTAATGACGTTCACGACAGCTCTGGTTTCATGATCTAACCTCCCAAAGGCCCCACCTTCTAATATCACTACCTTGGAGTTGGAATTTCAACATATCAATTTTGGGGAGACACAAGCATTTAAACCATAGGAAAAAGTATCACAATTTGTCATTTTCACAGTTTACCTAAGAGAGGGAAATCATCTTTAAATATATGGTGAGAAGAGGTCTGAGGTCTAAAAAAATATTTCTCCAAAGACTTTTTGTAACTTCAGTAAAAGGAATAAACAGGTGCCACTACAGAGAATAACGTTATTCTCTGTAGTGAAGAAGGAGGGGAGGCACTGAGGAGAGGGTGTTTGAGGGAGGTCACTCTAGAGAGGTCACACATGCATGCGTCCTGAGGAATGAGAACAAGCCAGCTATGCCAAGAACTCTGGAAGAACATTCCAGGCATAGAACCAAGGCCCTGAAGTGGGGAGAAGGTGGAAGGACTCTAGGAACTACTCGATGGAACATAGTGACAGAGAAATAGTTACATTAGATGAGGCTGGACATGGAAGCAGTGGCCAGGTAACTTAGTCTTATTTGAATTTTTAGTCTATTGGGAAGCAAAACAAGTTTGAAGCCAGGGGAGCTTTATGAAACCCTCATGTGCAGAAAGCGGCTTTGGGAGTGAAGAAAAAATTGAGCTAAATCCAGCCCAAATCATAATGTGGGTAAAGATGCATGAACAAGATGCCCTGTCACTTCTACTAGCCCTTGCCTCACTATTGTTCCAAACACGTTGGACAAGCATGTTTCTATCTCACAGCGTTTTTTCTTTTTATTTCCTCTGTCCGCAATGCACTGTCCCCAGATGTCCATGTGGCAGAGGACCTTGCTTCCTTTAGGCCCTTGCTCACAATGTCACTTTTAAAATGAGGCCTTTTCTGGCCAATTTATCTAAAATTGTAAACCTGTACCTCCTTTACCAGTGTTTCCAACCCCTATTTCCTTTATTTTCCCCTTAGCACTTATTGCTAACATACATGTTTAACTACATGTTAATACATAAATGATGTTTTATTTATCATACTTATAGTCTGTCTCCTTACATAGAATATAAAGGCTGTGAGGACAAGGACTTTGGTGTTTGGTTCATGGCTCTGTCCCCAGCATGAAGTTCAGTGATTGACATAAGCACTAAATTAATGTTTATGGAATAAATGAATGAATAAATGTTCATGATAGCCTCTTGAGTGATTGCGAAAGATTGGAAACACCTTGAATTCCAACAAAAAGGAATAATTACATAATTATGGTGTAATCAAAACATGTAGTTTTTAAGAGGCCCATACCTATGGGCATAAAAAAGACATCCATTTTATATTCAATGGGAAAAAGAAGTTATAGACGTTATATGATCTTATTTTTTTTAACACAAACCACACACATACTTGTATCAGAATAGGAAAAGTATTGAAGGAAATGTTAATCAATTTGCCTTGGGAGAATGAGATGGGTGATTAAGAGGGATTTGGTTTGAATCATGCATTACCTTTGAAATAGAAACAGAAAAACAGACCAAACAAATGTTATTTAAAACCAAAATGTGGGCTGGGCGCTATGGCTGACACCTATAATCCCAGCACTTTGGGAGGCCGAGGTAGGTGGATCATGAGGTCAGGAGTTCAAGACCAGCCTGGCTAAGATGGTAAAACCCTGTCTCTAATAAAAATACAAAAAATTAGCAGGGCGTTGTAGTGGGCACCTGTTAATCCCAGTTACTCGGGAGGCTGAGAAGAGAATTGCTTGAACCTGGGAGGCGGTTGCAGCGACCCGAGATCGTGCCACTGCACTCCAGCAAGACTGCGTCTCAAAAAAAAAAAAAAAAAAAAAAAAAAGTGATTCTATTCCAAACCTACAAGCATAGATTAAAATGTAAAATATTAACAGTATTAGAATATTGCTGTAATAATGGGGTAGGCAGGAGATAGCAAAAATCTCAAAGGATCCCCCAGGGATTAAAACTAGTTATCTCAACATCTCTACCATCCTTTATCTCAAGCCTAAGAGATGTGGATTTGGGGAGAAAATTTTGTTCTATAGAATTAACATCAAAGAAGAAGACCCATGACAAGACTTTACAAAATTATGGATATATTAATTTGTCATTGTTTTCAAGTTCCTTCAGTGAATTATCTAAGAGGATTGCATGGTACAGTTTTTTCTAGCTGAGTCAGTTCAGCTGAGGTCCTGGAACAGCAATAATTACAATTAGAACATGGAGTCTAAAAATAAGAGGTGAAATGGATGGGACTGACCCCCTATGCAAATATTGAACACTTCAGGTTTCTAATTAAAGATGTCATTCATTACAGCCTACCCAGGGAAAAAGTTGCAGGTGAGCTCATAAGAAAGGAGCTAAGCTTATACTTTTCTTTAGATCTAAATTTGAGCAAGTGTAAGATTTGTCTGGTTCCTAGGGAAAATGTAATGCCACTTACTTCTCAATCAACATGGGGTAGTTGTTACATTTTCGCTTTTTAGAACAAAGTATGTGTATAGAAGTGATGATAGGTGCATCCTTGTTAATGTATGGTTTCTTTCATTTTTTACAAGCTGCACTTGATTTCCTAAGACAGAACCACATTTTAAAATTTCCACATAAATTTTTGCAGTCTTATTTATTTGTATATTTTCTTCACATTCACCTATGAATGTTTCCTAACTTAGAAGCCCCTAGGGGTCTGTGTTTAAATATACTGCCTTCAGTGACCCGAAAAGACCACGGTGCAGAAAAAGTCTAATCTTTTTATTGCTGTTCATTTGTTTGTGGTAGCTTAAGACCAAAAAGAAATTTGAGGGTGGAGCAGATTGGCACTCACAGTCATAGCTGACTACTTTTCTTTCTTTCTTTCTTTTTTTTTTTTTTTGAGATGGAGTCTTACTCTGTAACCCAGGCTGGAGTACAATGGAGCAGTCTTGGCTCACTGCAACCTCTGTCTCCCAGATTCAAGCAATTCTCCTGCCTCAACTTCCCAAGTACCTGAGACTATAGGTGCCTGCCATCACACCCAGCTAATTTTTGTATTTTTAGTAGAGACAGGGTTTCACTATATTGGCCAAGCTGGTCTTGAACTTCTGACCTCATGATCCACCTGCCTTGGCCTCCCAAAGTGCTGGGATTACAGGTGTGAGCCACCATGCCTGGCCAACTAACTACTATTAAAGAAAAATTATTCAATGATATTTTTTGAAGCACAGTAAAGAAGAATTTATTCAGAACCATCAAGATAGGTACAGGAATGACTGTAATGGTGTCTTACAGTAGGGGAGAGAGATTGGACTTAACTTCCAACACAGCCTGGGCAAGTGGGAATTTATAACCAAGGAGCAGGGTGGGGGTCTGTGGTTGGAAAATTGCTAGGAGGAAATATCAAGGCTAAAGGGGATTCTGGCTAAATCAACCCAGCAGGATTCTTGCTGAAGACAGGCTAGCTTGTTCAGACATCACCTGGGGCAGAGTGGAAGACAAAGAACCTGATCAGATATCAAGGATGATCAGATTATTGAATATGGGGGTTCTGGTGAAACTGACTTAGCAGAGTTCTTTTGCTAAAACTGGATTTTACAAGGAATTGCACAGATGGGCCTAAGAGAAAGTTCAGAAACCTGATTAAAGAATCTTTGTTGACCGGGCACGGTGGATCAAGCCTGTAATCCCAGCTTGGGAGGCCCAGGCAGGTGAATCACCCGAGGTCAGGAGTTTGAGACCAGCCTGGCCAAGATGGTGAAACCCTGTCTCTAATAAAAATACAAAAAATTAACCAGGCATGTTGGTGGGCACCTGTTAATCCCAGCTACTTGGGAGGCTGAGGCAAGATAATTGTTTGAACCTGGGAGGCAGAGGTTGCTGTGAGCTGAGATCACGCCGTTGCACTCCAGCCTGGACAACAAGAACAAAACTCTTGTCTCAGGAAAAAAAAAAAAAAAAAAAGGAATCTTTGTCAGTGCCTATGGTGCCATTTCCCCACCCATTCTTTTGACATTTTCTTCAGCTTATGTAAGCCACTGTGCAAAGCAGTTTCAAGCCTCCCTAATTCTAAGTGGATGTTTGCTGTGAAGTCCCTCTTATAAAGGCATTCTGGCATTACGGCCACTGAGGACTGCCCAAATAATGTGTCAGTAAGTTAGCCACTTTAGTTGTCTGAGGAACTGATTTATTCTGTTGGAAACATAAAAGTACTTTCAGCCAAAGCCCCGTCTTCAGGATCCTCAAGATAGTGAAATTCTGCTTTGGCATCATACCCTTTCATCTCTATTTTTGGATTTTTGATTTGCTGGATGGTGTTTCTATCTGGCTTAATCACTTTACTTAAAAAGGTAAGAAAAGGGCGGGGCGCGGTGGCTTACGCCTGTAATCCCAGTACTTTGGGAGGCCAAGGCGGGTGGATCACGAGGTCAAGAGATCAAGACCATCCTGGTCAACATGGGGAAACCCCGTCTCTACTAAAAATACAAAAAATTAGCTGGGCATGGTGGCGCGTGCCTGTAATCCCAGCTACTCAGGAGGCTGAGGCAGGAGAATTGCCTGAACCCAGGAGGCAGAGGTTGCGGTGAGCCGAGATCGCGCCATTGCACTCCAGCCTGGGTAACAAGAGCGAAACTCCATCTCAAAAAAAAAAAAAAAGGTAAGAAAAGCACATGGAATTTTACCCTAGTTTTAGTGCAGGTCTGCCCTGAGACCAAGGCAAGAGTGGAGCTTTCCCCACACCCCTCACTTTAGAGGGATCTGGTTTGAACTCCCCTACGAGCTTCACCCTCCCATGAGCTGCAGAGTCGGCGGGTCAAGGAGACACACCCACCTAGGTCCACACCCCCATGCTCCCTACTCCCCAGCCCCTGGCTTGAACACACACAGATCAAGTTTTGAAACACAAATTTCAAGTATGAGTAGTCCCAAGCCCACATGCAGGGCTTCATGCAGGTTTCTTTCCTGGATCTGCCCTCCCAAAGACTGACTTTGCTGCTTCTGTGCATAGCACTGGGCCTGTGGTGTGCCCAGGGAATGGCTACTGGCTGGGGTGTTCAACTTGTGAATTCGGAAAGGCAGGTTGAGAAAATTCCATCTGAAGACTTTGGGTTTAGAGCTCCCTCGTAACTTAGAGATGGTTTTTTAAAAGGACTCAGGTGTTCATCTTTGGTTCAGAAAATATGATCTTGTACCTAAACTTCTCCCATGTTGCCATCACAGCCTCAAGTGTCATATTGGTAAGTAACCTTATGGTCATAAGTTGTATCTTTATTAACAATGACTTACTCCAGGTGCTAACCTCAGTTCTTTTGAAACAGAACATCTGATCTTGTGATATTAAAGCTTCTTTAATTTATGATGTTAAAGCTGCTTCCTTTACTAAGCAAGTGACTTTTCAAATTGAAGATTTATAATTAAATGCAAAGATGGTAAATTAAATCATGCCACTGGTATGAATACTTTTATGTTAGGCTTAGGAATAATCTTTTTATGCTTTTATTTAAAGTGTTTATAATATTCAAAAGAGTTTGCCATATTAGACTATCTTACAGATGTCCTATGATTCCATTTTTTTAAAACATGTAATTGACATGATTTCACATTTTAAAAAGTAAGAATGTGAGCAAATGTGTAAGTGGCATAATATTTAAGAGAAATGGATTTATCAATTTTATTAATTAAATTGTGATTTATGAGAGCCTTTGAAGTGCTGTGGAGCATTTCAGAAATAATGGCCAGGTACAGCGGCTCATGCCTGTGATCACAGCACTTTGGTAGCCCAAAGTGGGGGAATCACGAGGCCAAGAGATGGAGACCATCCTGCCCAACATGGTGAAATCCTGTCTCTACTAAAAATACAAAAATTAGCCAGGCATGGTGGCATGGGCCTTTAATCCCAGCTACTTGGGAGACTGAGGCAGGAGAATTGCTTGAACCCAGGAGGTGGAGGTGGCAGTGAGCCGAGATTGCACCAATGCACTCCAACCCGACAACAAAGCAAGACTCTGTCTCAAAAATAAAAAAATAAAATAAAATAAATAAGATTGTGAGCTTGCTTGGTCAGGCATTTGAAATGCTAAAAATAAATATATTAAGCACATTAATACAGTTTAAAATATTTAAGGGGGTTTGCTGGGTACAAAAATCAATATTAGAAAGCAATGGTACTTCTATACTTCACCAACAAGAAAATAAAACGGTCCTCACATAAATGAATTCTTGGTATACAACAAAGTTGCACTGCAGGGCAGTGGGAGTAAAATGCCTTTCCAATAACTGGTGCTAGGATGATTGTGTACCATGCTGGAAAAAGATGAAATTGAACTCCTAATTCACACAAAAGTCAATTCCAGGTGAATATGTGATCTAATATGTTACAAATTGTTAAGTTATCCAATGATTAATATAGGAGAATAGCTTCATGACCTGGGGGGTGGTGAAGGGTTTCTTAAATGAGACACAAAAAACACTAAGCATAAAAGGAAAGATTAGTACAATGAATTACATGTAAACAAACACTTCCATTCAACAACAAAAAAATGCCATTAAAAGAACAAAAATACAAGCCATTTGCAACTTATGTAACCAGCTAACAGCAACAAAACTTGTTTCCAATCATATAAACAAATTGATAATTTGGTAAGAAATTTGATTTTTAAAAAAGGCAGAAACCTCAATTAAAAATAGGCAAATGACTTGATTATGCATTTCGCAGTACAGAAAATCCGAATGCCTACTAAACATGGAAAAGTGTTCTTCATATAATTAATACAGAGACATGCTAATTAAAATAATAAGATGTCATGGAGTACCTACTACATTAGCACACTTTTTAGAGTTTCATAATATCAAATATTGATGAAGAGGTCTACTTTTTGGTGGGAATGTACTGTGATTTGTACAGTCAGCTTGTTTTTGTTGTTTTGTTTTTTGAAACAGGGTCTCACTCCATCGCCCAGGCTGGAATGCAGTGGCACAATCTCAGCTCACTTGCAACCTCCACCTCCCAGGTTCAAGCAATTCTTCCACCTAAGTTTCCCAAGTAGCTGGGACTACAGGAGCATGCCACCATGCCTGGCTAATTTTTGTATTTTTAGTAGGGATGGGGTTTCACAGTGTTGGCCAGGCTGGTCTTGAATTTCTGGACTCAAGCAATCTGCCTCCTTCAGCCTCCGAAAGTGCTGGGATTACAGATGTAAGCCACCACACTTGACCTGGACAGTCACTTTGGAAAACAATTTGTGATTATTTTACTGTGCTGCTTGAAGGAAGCATCACCCCTCTGGGAATCAGGATCTTTAGACGTAATTCCCCAAATGGGTCACTGGGAGTGATGGTGAGACATTCCAACTTCCACTTAGTTCCCAGATCCACGTATCCTGGGAATACAACACCATATACAGTGGCAGATGCCTTAAGGTCTATTCCGTAACCTGAGGATAGCGCCCTGTCTTTTGCAGGGTGCCTTCTGCGAGCTGGCTCTTTCGCTGTACCTTCCAGAGGTGCTTTCACTACTCTTTCATGATGGCAGTTTCCAGATGGTGCATGATCCATAGCCACAAGCTCAATGCCATACCTTCATTGCTATGAAAGCAGTCCTGTGGTTCAAAGATAGTATTAGGTGCCATCCCAGGTCAGTCGGTCGTACACTTTATGAGCTTGCACACAGTGTTGACAGCTGAGGCACCACAGGCAGTAAAAGTAAAAACATATCTGGAATATGTGTCAATCCCACTGAAGATAAAATGTTTTCTTTTTCAGAGTTGAATGGAACTGTTATAAACAATAGGCCACTAAATAACTGGTTGGTCACCTGAAGGAAGAATACCAATAAGAGGAGTAAGTTCTAGGGATGTGATATACAGCACAGTGACTATAACTGATGCTGTATTTTATAATTGAAATTTGCTTTCAAGATTGCTAAGATCTAGTTAAGCATTTTTCTACCATAAAAAGGTAACTACATGAAATGATAGATGTATTAATTGGCTTGATTTTGATAATCATTACACAATGTATATGTACATCAAATCTTCACACGTACACCTTAGATACATAACATTTTTATGTGTCACTTATACTTCTATAAGGCTGAGGGGAAAAAGAAGGAATGATACCATATTAAGAATTCAGGAATGATCTTTATTGCTGGAAGGTTAGACATTTAGCAGCAACAGCAGGTAGATCAGCCATGGTGAGAGGGAGTTTATATCATAGGAGCCAAGCTTCAGAGCTGCTTGGAACACCGCAGGAACCTGCTTCAGAGTTCTTTTTTCTCTTGGCCCAAGTCAAAATTAGCAGTTTTCCAAATTATTCCAACAGTTTGTTGAAGCAGTATTCCCAAGTAAATTATATATTTTGCCTCCAAAATGGCCTATAAAGGAAGGTGTGAAGTATAGCAACTTGTCCTTTACCTTGGAAGGGATGTCTCAGCATATTCCAAAGTGTTGACACCTAAAAATGTTATTGAAGTGTGTGACTGCTGAATCTTTGTGTGTTTGTCTTCCTTCATTTAGATTACATGTCTTAACAAGATGTCCAGAATAATTGCCATTTCTTGCTCCTGAGGTCCAAATAACATGATGTCAAGTAAAGTTCTGTGGGATGTTCAGATGGCCCAGAATCCTTTGCACTATCATGGCAGAGATCTAGAGAAATGACATAGTGCTTGGACAAGACCATGAGTGTACACTGTTATCTACACCATGTGTGTTTCTCGTCCTTCTGATTGATAGAGAGTAAAATGGAAGCAGATCAATAGCCACTAACCACACCAAAGGCAATGTTAATCTGCTATAGTAAAGATGCCACATCGAATACAGCAGATATAATTGAGGTTTCTACTTGGATATGTTTGTAGTAGTTCAATGTCACATGCTCTGATTCACCTGATTTTCTAGGGGCCGGCATGGTGAATTATATGGGGTTATAATGAAATCCACCACCCCTATATCCTTTAAATTTCTGAGGGTGACGGTAAACTCTGCCGTGTCACTCCTGGGATGTTATATTGCTTTTGATTTATAGTATTGGTGGTGGGCTGATAATGTAGTTTCAGGGTCTTCTACTTGCCATTCCTATTACAATAGCTCTTACTTTATTAGTCAATGAATTAATATGGAGGTTCTGTAAAATCCTCATGTGTCTGTTCCAATTATATATTCAGAAACTGGGAAAATGATCTCTGTGTGAATCTGTAGAGCAGAGGACACATATGTGCAGCTAGGACTCCATTAATTACTTGACCCTCATATACTTTTGCTCTACCAAGAAGTCCATGAATATGCTTTTGTTCTTTGGGTATCAGCATCAATTCAGACCCTCTATCTAACAGTCCTCATAAAAGCTATGTATTCCCATTTCCAGAGCATGGTGCCCTAATGTATAGCCATAGACCTTTTGGGGAATAGCCAGGGGAATCACTACTGTATACGTTTGTCCTGGTATTGTGGGGTTCTTCTTCATGTGGACCTGACCTCTCTTTCAGTCAAGAGGAGTGTTCTGCAGCGGGTTTGAAAACTACCTTAGGTTTGGAAACTGAGCAAGGAATCCTGACTTCTACTGGAGTAGCTGACCATAGTCTTCAGCTCATCTACCCTTGGTTTTCTTTTGATTTTATATATTTTGAGCAATATTCTTGAGGCTACATATCTATCTAACCCCTTAGAACATTCTATTATATTTTTAAAAATGAACTATTCAATTTATATGAATTTGTAGATTATGAAAAACTAATCTACACTGGTGGAATAAATCAGAACAATGATTGCTTCTGTGGCTGGGGACTTACTGGGGCATAAGGCATCCTTTGGAGATCAAAATGAGCTTGCTTCTTTTTTTATTTTTAAATTGGCAAATTAAAATTGTATACATTTACGGTGTACAACATAATGTTTTGAAATATGAGTGCATTATAAAATGGCCAAGTCAAGCTAATTAATAAATGCATTGCCTCACATATAGTTTATTTGTGGTGATAACACTTAACATCTACTCTGTTAGCAATTTTCAAATATATAATACGTTGTTATTAACTATCGTTATCTTATTGTACAATACATCTCTTGAACTTACTCTTCCTGACTGGCTGAAATTTTGTATTCTTTGTCCCAGATCTCCTCATTCCTCAGCCCTCTCCATGCTAGTTCCTGATAATCACCATTCTACTCTCTGCTTCTGCGAGTTCAGCTTTCAAAAATTCCACATACAGGTATGATCATGTGGTATTTGTGTTTCTTTGTTTCTGGCTTATTTCACTTAGCATAATGTCTTCCATTTTCATCCATGTTGTGGCAAAGTTCCTTCTTTTTTAAGGCTGAATAACATTCCAGTTTGTGTGTGTGTGTGTGCAGGTATATACATACCATATTTTCCTTTTTAATGTTTTATTTCATTTTCAATTGACACACAATCACACATATTATTTATGGAGTATAACAAGATGTTTTGATACATGTGTACATTGTGAAATGATCAAATCAGGTTAAGTAGCATATCCATCACCTTACATATCTATCTTTTTTTTGTTGTGAGAAGATTCACAATTCTCTCTTTTAGCTTTTTTGAAATATGCAATATATTATTGCTAACCATGGTCACTCTGTTGTGCAGTAGAACGCCAGAACCTATTCCTCCTATCTAGCTGTAACATTATACCTGTTGACGAACCTCTCCCCATCCCCACTCCTCCTCACTACCCTCCCAGCCTATGGGAACCATTATTCAACTTCTATGAGATCAACTTTTTTGGATTTCACATATGAGTGAGGTCAGGCAATATTTGTCTTTCTGTCCTTGGTTTATTTCACCTAACATAATCCTCTGGGTTTATCCATGTTGTGCCAAATGACAGGATTTTATTCTTTTTTTATGGTAGAATAGTATTCCATTGTGTGTACCAATATACCACATTTTATTTATCTATTCTTTTGTTGGTAGACACTTAGGTTGCTTGCATATCTTGGTTATTGTTATTAATGCTGCAATCAACATGGGAGTGCAGATTAGCTCCTCGACATACTGATTTCATTGCCTTTGGATATAAATCTTTCATCTTTTTGATAACAGCCATTCTAAGAAATTTGAGTATTTCAATACAAAATTTTAGGGATTGCTGGCTCATATGGTAGCTCTATTTTTAATTTTTTGAGAATTAAAAAATGTTCATAATGGCTGTACTAATTTATGTTCCCACAATATATAGGGGTTCCCTTTTCCCCACATCCTCACTAACTTATCTTTCATCTTTTTGATTAAAGCCATTCTAAGAAATGTGAGGTGATCTCTTATTGTGAGTTCAATGTGCTGATGATGAGTGGATTAGTGATATTGAGTATTTTTTAATGTGTCTATTGGCCATGTGTATGACTTTTTTAATGACAAATGACTGTTCAGGTTCTTTATCTATTTTTAAATTGGATTATTTGTGTTTTTTTAAATATTGAGTTTTTTGAGGTGTTTTTTAGCATCTATTGTTTGAGTTCCTTATATGTTTTGCATATTAACCCCTTGTCAAATGCATGGTGTGCAAATATTTTCTTCCATTCTGTAGGCTGTCTCTCCAAAGTGTTGATCTTTTCTTTACTGTGCAGAAGCTTTCCAGTATGATGTATTCTCATTGATCTGTTTTTGCTTTTGTTCCCCCTGCTTTGGTGGTTATAGCCAAAAGATTATTGCCCAGACCAATTTTGTGGAGCTTTCTCTTCTGGTATCTTCTAGTAGTTTTACAGTTTCAGGCCATATGTTTAAGTCCTTAGTGCACTTTTTTTTTTTTTTTTGAGTATTTTTATTTATTTTATTTATTTTTTTTCCCTATGTATTTATTTTATTGCATTTTAGGTTTTGGGGTACATGTGAAGAACATGCAAAATTGTTGCATAGGTACACACGTGGCAGTGTGATTTGCTGCCTTCCTCCCCATCACCTACATCTGGCATTTCTCCCCTTGCTATCTCTCCCCAGCTCCCCACCCCCCACCGTCCCTCCCCTATTTCCCCCCAACTGACCCCAGTGTGTAGTGCTTCCCTCCCTGTGTCCATGTGTTCTCATTGTTCAACACCTGCCTATGAGTGAGAACATGCAGTGTTTGATCTTCTGCTCTTCTGTCAGTTTGCTGAGAATGATGGTTTCCAGGTTCATCCATGTCCCTACAAAGGACCCAAACTCATTGTTTTTGATGGCTGCATGATATTTTGTATATGGTGTGAGATAAGGATCTAATTTAATTATTGTGCATGTAGGTATGCAGATTTCCCAAAACCATTTGCTGACGAGACAGTTCATTCCTCATTGTGTGTTCTTGGCTTGGCATCTTTGTCCAAAATCAATTGACAGTAAATGTGTGAATCTATTTCTTGGCTCTCCATTCTGTTCCAATGGTCTAAGTATCTGTTTTAATGCCAGTACCATGATGTTTTGATTATTACAGCTTTGTAGTATATCTTGAAATCAGGTAATGTGATGCCTCCAGCTTTGTTCTTTTTGCTCAGGATTGCTTTGGCTATTTGGAGTCTTTTGTGGTTGCATATTAATTTTAGGAATGTTTTTTCTATTCCTCTGAAAAATGTCATTGGAATTTTGATAGGAATTTCACTGAATTTTTAATTCACTTTGGGTAGTATGAATATTTTAACTATATTAATTCTTCTAATCCAGGAACACGAGGTATCATTCCATTTACTTGTGTCTCCTTCAGTTTTTTTCATCATGTTTAATAGTTTTCAGTGTACATATTTTTCACCTTCTTGACTAAATTTACTATTTTATTTTTTGATGCTATTGTAGATGGAATTGTATTCTTAATTTCTTTTTCAGATATCTCATTATTAATATATAGAAACACTACTAATTTTTGTATGTTGATTTTGTATCCTGCAATTTACTGAAAAATTTTTTTTGTTTTAATAGCTTTTTCTTGGTGTCTTTAGGGTTTTTAAATTTAACATATAGTTAAATTTAACATATAGTTAAATTTAATAGTTCACATATAGTTAACATAAAGTTAAAGACAATGTTAACTTTATGATTTGAATGCCTTTTATTTCTTTCTCTTGCCTAATTTCTCTGGCTAGGACTTTTAACTATTCCACAGAGTTTCTGGTGGTCAGGAATCTGAGGGTGGTTTTGCTGGTTCACTGATGGTGGTAACATGCTACTGTGTGGCCTCTGGGATCCTATCATCTCCATGACTACTAGGAACCCTAGTTCTGAAACAGCATCTCTTATCATCAACTCTGATCTACAGAGGAGAGCCACCAGACCTGAATGACACTGTTGGCCTCTATCAGCAATTTCCTTATTGCCTTCATATATAGAGTCCTCCATGCGCATTCAAAAATCCTATTTAGTTGATAAGTTTCCAGTTTCACATAGTAGACCCTATTTAGCATGCATACTTTGCTGGGCCTTTCAATCCCTTCCTCCAGTCTGCCTGGCAACTCTGACACCTCCACTTGATTTAATATGGGCCATTGCTCTTAATATCTTCTGAAGTCCATCCCAGCTAGAACTAAAAATAATGGCTTGATAGTTTATTTTCATTTCACCCATATATTTCACTCAACTTTCTTCTGGGTTAGGATTCAGCTGGAGTGATGTGTGATCCCGAGCTCTGATTGGTGTTTCAATTCTTCCCATACGATTGGGGTTAATACAAAGTGCATGAGATTATTATAATCAGCTCAGAAAAAAGAATGGTGGACACAAGAAGAGATCAGAAAGTACGCAGAAGAGGAACAGACCCGGGAACAAATAGCTTAAACTTACTAAAGAGCTAGCATGAAGTCCTGTTTTTCAGGAAGAGATGTCTATATAAGGCCAATGTGAGGTTCATTTTCAGACAATTTATTAATGTTAATTGAGAGCTTTTTGTTTGTTTCAAATACTATAGCCATATTTTTCCCGTCTGAACCCAATAAACAGCTAGTAAAAGTAGCCAACATGGACAAAAATTAACACAGAAAAGGCCTGTGGTCATATTTAACACATTAACTATTCAGCATTGAGACTATATCCATTTCTATTTTCTGCCAGAAAATTAGCAGCAATTAAAACTATAACTTTTTTCTTATTTCCATATAGGCCAGAGGTTAAAATAGAAAGTTAAATAACATGAATGACATGGCAAATGACCCAGCAAGTGTTTGACCGAGATAAGCTTTAACACTTCTGTTAAAATATTGAAAAATTGTCACTTCCTTGTTAGAGCTGAAAATAGCCAGCTCTTACAAATTGTTCTTCCTGATGCAAATCCATGTTAAGCTTTGTATTATTAACACAAATCACTCAAAACAATTACAAATGGGACTTAGGGTGAATTGTGTAAAAAATAATACTAGATTGTTGATAAAGCATTTAATCCAGTTTAAATGAATGCTTTACCCAAAGAGAGCTGACTTGAGGTTTTTCTCCTTTCCTTCTATAAATTCAAGGCTTACATAAAAATTCAATTTAATAAATATGTATTAGGCAGCTGCTAAGTAAAAATTCAGTGACTAGGTGTTCCCAGGACCACAAATGTGAAGAAGATGTAGTGAATACTACATAAATTACAATGTAATTGTGGTAATAAATATTAAAGATGTATAATTTATTACAATGGAAGGCAGCATAGAAACTGACTATTCAGTGAAGGGGTGGATTACTTTTAACATGTGTGATGGAAAAGGAATTTATAAAAGAAATGATATTTGGGGTAGGCTTAGAAGTCTGTGCACCATTTCAGAGGTTGGTGATGGGCCTATAGGATGATTATTCTGGAAAAGGGTCTTTCACCAAACAGGTCATGGAGAACTGAAAGCTCATGGTGTGTTCAGAGAACAACCAGCAGAGGAGAGGAGGAAAGAAGAGAAGGAAGGAAGAAGATCAAGCTGAAATGGTACTACAGGGACTCTCAATGTTCCATTAAGCCAAAGAGTGTGGGACAGGAGAGTAATTCAATTCAGTATGTATTTTGAATTGATGACTGATGATAGTGACTAAGGAGAATTAGAAAGTAGAGGCAGTTAGACTAGTTCAGTGGCAGTGGAAATAGTCTAGGTGAGAGATGAGGTCACATTTCAAAGGCCTTGAAGAAATGGACACCTTTGGCAGAGATACAATGTTGTCTCCCAATGTCTGTTTGTTGCTTCTTGTTTTACTTATAACCTCCTGACCTTTCACTAGGTTCATCTCCATTAAGAAGAAAGATTAATCCCTGCCTCCCTTGCAGTTAGATGGGGTCATGTGTCTAAGGTCTGGTTAGCAGATATAAATGGCAGCAGTATGTGCAACTTCTGTGGAATGACCCTAAAGAAGGAGATTGACTTTTCTTTATCTTTTCTCCTTTCTGATGGTTGGAGGATGGACATGGTGGCTAGATCTGGAGCAACCATTTGGGCTATGAGGCAAGTTCAAGATGTGAGAAGGACACTGTCTCCCTGACACCTTGGTTTACCATACAGCACCTGGGCTGATTCTCTCTGTAACTTTACCTGAGAGAAATAAACTTCTGTCTTGTATAAGCCATTGTTATGGGCTGTTTCTGCCATTTTTAGCTGATCCTAATCCTAATTTTTACATTATCTATCCATAAGCTATGAAGAACCTCGGAAAGCTTTAAGCAGGGGAATGAAATTATGAATATCATCTATTGCAAGAGATTCTCTGCTCACCATGTCTTGAAAGAACTGGAGAGATGCAATGCTTCAGGAAGCGACACACCTTAGGAGGCCACTGCAGCCAGCTGGTTTGAGAGGGGACCTGGATGGAAATAAGGCAGTGGGAATGGGCTGTCATTCTGTGAAGATGCCCACAGCCCTTTGACAACTCCCACATTTTTGCTCTTACTATTCCTTCTGATTAGAAAGATCTCACCATCAGACCTACTGAGTCCTGAAATCATCTTCAGCATTCTCACAGAGTTTTGTTTTCCCACAAACGTTTGTCCACTCATATTTGTTCCTGCTATCAATGCTCTCTCAAACACACATATAAATCTGATGGAGTTTTTCCTAGTTAAACTCCTTGGGTGGACAAAGCACTCCAAGAGCTAACCATCATGGAGCACTTACCGTGCACTGGGAAGATCGTTAAGCCCTTTATATGCATTGTCTCATTGACTCCTCTAAGCATCTCTGTGAGGGGAGTAGCTTCTTTCCAAGAACGCTGGACTTCCCTCAGAAGCCACATTCTCTCCTGGCTATCCTACATAGGCAAAGGGGAATGTTGTTGTTGATAGTGATATTTCTGCCTTGGCGCTTCTCAGGTGCCTATTGGGAAGGTGGTTACCCTAGAGCTGGAGGCTTCCAAAAGGAGAAGTTAACACCCACTGTCTTTAGATTGTGTTAGCCATAATTCTCAACAACAACAAATAAACTCTATGTCTTTTATATATTTAAATCACTGATCCAACTCAACAGATATTTACCAAATACCAATTTTGAAATTTACATCCCACCACTTATTTTGATGAAGAAAATGAAAAATACAACAGTTTTATTTTCTTTTTCCATAGATTAGCCAGTTGTTCTAATACCATTTACTGAAGAAATAATAGTACTTATTTCCCTCTCTGGTTTGCAATACCATATTAATAATTTATTTTAAAATAATTTTCACCTATGGGTGTATCTTTTGGAATTTTATAAACTCAAATTATTCCCTGGAAATATAACCTTGCAATTATGTGGAGCTTTTTAAAATCTTTTCTTTTTTCTTTTTTATTTTTTTAGACAAGGTCTCACTGTGTCACCCAGGCTGGAGTGCAGTAGAGCAAATTCTAGCTCACTGTAACCTTGAGCTCCCGGGCTCAAGCAGTCCTCCAACCTCCCTGCCACAGCCTCCCAAGTAGGTAGGACTGCTGATGTGGGCCATCATGCATGGCTAATTTTAAAAAAAATTATATATATATATAAACAGGGTCTTGAACTCCCGGCCTCAAGCAGTCTTCCCACCTTGGCCTCCCAAAGTGTGGGATTACATGCATGAGTCACCATGCCTGACTTTATTTATTTTGGAATAATTATAGACTCACAGGAAGTTGCACAAATAGCTCAGAGTCCTGTGTACCCTTCCCTGCAATGGTGACATCTTACATAACTGTACAATATCAAAAGTTGATACAAAAATACAAAAATTGATATTAGCAAATTACTGTTAAATAAGCTACACCTATTTGATTTTTCACCATTAATAAAAGCACTCCTTCACTATTATGGATGTGTGAATAGTTCTATGCAATTTTATTCAAATATTTAGATTCATGTAACCACCACCACAATCAAGAAACAGAATGATTCCATTACATACTTCTTCATATTTGCACCTGGCCCTCACCTTCTTCCACCTCTCCCCCAACTTCTCTGTGTCCTGGCCATCACTAAACTGTCTCCATCTCGATCCTTTTGCCATTTCAAGAATGCTTTATAAATGGAATCATTACTGTACAGAATTTTTTGAGAGTGACATTTTCTGCTGAGCATGTTGGGGCTTGAAGTCCATCTAGGTTGTTGCATGCATCAGTTGTTTATGTTTTTTGGCTAGGCGTGGTGTTTCAGGCCTGTAATCCCAGCATTTTGGGAGGCTGGGGCAGGCAGATCACCTGAGACCAAGAGTTTGAGACCAGCCTGGGCAACAAGGGGAAACCCCATCTCTACTAAAAATACAAGTAATTAGCCGGTGTGGTGGCTTGCACCTGTGGTCCCAGCTACTTGTGAGGCTGAGGCAGAAAAATCACTTGAACCCAGGAGTCAGAGGTTGCAGTGAGCTGAGATTTTGCCACTGCACTCCAGCCTGGGCCACAAAGTGAGACCCTATCTCAAAAAGAAAAAAAAAAAAAAAAAAAGTAGTTAATGTTTTTTGCATTAGGAAGTAGCTTTCTGTTGTATGGATTTGGCAGTTCATTCAACCATTTCACCAATTGAAGAAAATTTGGGTTGTTTGCAATATTTTGCTATTATGAATAAAATGGCTATGTATATTGGTGTATAGATTTTGGTGTAAGTTTTCATTTCTCTGGGATAAATTCCTAAGAGTGCAACTTCCAGGTGATATAGCAAGTACATGCTTTTCTTTATAAGAAATTGCCAAATTATTTTCCAGAGTAGCTATGCCACTTTACATTTGTCCCAGCAATGTATGAGAGATACTGTTTCTCTGTATTCTTGGCAGCATTTAATATTATCACTACTTTAAAAAATTGTGATAAAATTCACACACCATAAAATAGACCCTTTAAAAGTGTATAATTCAGCTGTTTTTAGTATGAAAAGCTGTGTATCCATGACCATTATCTAATTCCAGAATACTTTAATCATCCCACAAACAAAACCATATCCATATCCCCCATTCCCTGTCCCTCCTCTCATCCCCTAGCAGCCACCAGTAGACTCTCTGTCTCTATAGATTTGCCTATTCTGGACATTTCATGAAAATGGAATTATAATATGTGACCTTTTCTATTAATGTTATTTTTAATTTTAGTTGTTCTAATAGGAGTGTAGTGATATCTGACTGTGGTTTTAATTTGTATTTCCTTAGTGACTAATAGTGTTGAACATCTTTTCATGTGCTTACATGCCATCCCTCTTTCCCTTTTGGTGAAATATTTGTTCATATCTTTTGCCTAACATAAAAGTCCAAAAAAGGAGCTTAATACATATAAGGATGAGATTGTCATATTCAAGCTAGAATGCAATGAAGCGGCATCTTTAAACTGTGAAAGGGAAGGTACAAAAGGAACAAACAGTATTTCAGTTCTGACCCTCCACAGTCAGAGCTGGTTAAGCACACTCTGTAAGGTTGGTGTCTGTCCTTATGGCTGATGCTGGCACTGTGGGGATGGCTGTCACTGATGCAGGGAAGAAAGATGGATGCCAAGAGGATGAGGGAGCAAGAATAAGCCAGAGCTCACAGGGCAAACTGGGACCATGGCAGCTCCCACTGCCTCGGGTCTTGGTGTGGGTGTCCTGCAGAATCTGAGATCCTTCATGAAGGAGCTAAACACATGCCTGGGCCAGCAGTCAGAAAAGGTGAAGGAGGATCTGGGGAAGGTGGAGCAATTGAAGGCCTGGGTGCTGTGTTACACCAACAAGGAGATCCAAAAAAAATGACAATGTGCATAAGCTACAAAAATGTCTCCTGCTTCATTTCCTTCTAATCTCACATGAGAATCTCCTCTGTGACACTTCCTAATCAGAAATACACACTGAGGGGAATTTGGGGAAATTTAATTGAGCCCCACACTCACAAGTAATATTTCAGCTTATTTTTGCAACATTTTAATAAAGTGGGCATGGTGATAAAGATATCTGAAAGGGGCCAAGCATGTTGGCTCATTCCTCTAATCCCAGCACTTTGAGAAGCCAAGGTAAGATGATTGCATAAGCCCAGGATTTCAAAACCAGTCTAGGCAACATAGTGAGATCTTGTCTCTACACAAAATTTTTTTAAAAATTATCTGGATGTGATGACATACCCCTGTAGTCCCAGGTACTTGGAGGCTGAGACAGGAGAATTGCTTGAGCCCAGAAGGTCGAGGTTGCAGTGAGCCATGATTGCACCACTGCACTCCAGCCTGGGTGACAGAGCGAGATTCTGTCAGAAAGAAAGAAGGAAGGAAGGAAGGAAGGAAGGAAGGAAGGAAGGAAGGAAGGAAGGGAGGGAGGGAGGGAGGGAGGGGAGAGGGAAGGGAGGGAGGGAAAGAGAGAGATGGAAGGAGAGAGAGAAAGAGAAAGAAAGAGAGAAAGGGAGAAAGAAGAAAGAAAAAGAAAGAAAGAAAAAGAAAGAAAGAATGAAAGAAAGAAAGAGAAAGAAAGAAAGAAAAGAAAAGAAAAAGAAAAAGAGAAAGAAAGAAAAAGAACGAAGGAAAGAAAGAAAAAAAAGAAAGAAAAAGAAAGAAGAAAAAGAAGAAAGAAAGAAAAAGAAAGAAGAAAGAAAGTCTGAAAACCATCTGGAAAAAACAGCATGCGTATCTGGTAGCTTTAGATCTGGTTTATTGTGGTAACCATGCCCTAGAGGAGTTTCAACTGTACTTACTGGAGAATATTATCTGACTGGATCCCAGCAGAAAACAAGTCTTTCCCAGATGGAATTTTGACAAAAATCTATTAAATGTACACAGATGAGGGCAGAGTGAAGCAAAGCAAGAAGGAAAATTGGGGCATCAGAAGAAGCAACAGTAGGAAGTCGTTCCCTCCCAGAGCCCTGTGCAATTTGGAGCCAAGAGGAATGGTGGTGTGCAGGGACCCTGCTAGTGTCAGAACCTTGGTGTCACCTTGAAAGGGTAGAGAAATGCCCTGACCCAGCCTCATCCTGCCCTCTGAACTCCTGCCAAAGCCTCCCAAGTCTCCAAGCAGCAGATGTAATGGCTGAAAATGGATCTAGGAAAACAGAAAATAGTTAGTGCAGAGTGACAGCTAATTCAGCCAAACTTCTTGCTGTTTTACCAAAAGAACCTGAGTTATGACAATAAATAAGCTGATGTAGGGGGTATATTTCCTGTGAAACTTGCTTTTTTTCACTGAAGCTAAACCATATTCATCATTTTGACAATTACCATTAATTTTTATTTTTTTTTCTAAAATGGAACATTGCCCTATAAATTATTTTCATAACAAAGAGTGACTCAACTTTCGATAAAAGTGATGTATGGAAATCTGCCATATTCTCACTCATAAATTACTCATAAATTTTCTCTGTGTTAGTCAACTTCTCTAAGTGTTCTGAGTCACAATAACTCATAGTCAGGCATTGAAAATACAAGTCAACTATTCTAAAGGTGAAAGTGTACAATGAGTTAATATGGCATTCATGTAATCACATAAGAAAGCCATCAGCTCAACATAGTCAAAGCACTAACTGCACTTAGTTCAAAAAGTTGGTGGTCTTAAAACTCTTGCAGTCAATACTAAAACAAAACACTCTCCAAGTGCACTCTTGCTCTTAAGAATAAATTTGAAAAGCTGGACCTGTAATCCCAGCACTTTGGGAGGCTGAGGTAGGTGGATTGCTTGAGCTGAGGTGACCAGCCTGGGCAACATGTTGAAACCGTGTCTCTACAAAGAAAACATAAAAATTTACCAGATATGGTGGCATGTACCTGTAGTCCCAGCTACCCAGGAGGCTGGGGTGGGAGGATCACTTGAGCCTGGGAGGTGGAGGTTGCAGTGGGCTAAGATTGCGCCACTACACTGCAGTCTGGGTGACAGAGCAAGACCCTGTCTCCCCCTCTTAAAAAAAAAAATTAAAATGTCCAGCATAGATCTCTGGCTATTTACTTGGAATATATTTGAGCTTCATCCTCCATTTCCTTCCTTCCTTCCTTCCTTCCTTCCTTCCTTCCTTCCTTCCTTC